>NW_020838050.1:697601-718432 GCF_003676395.1 Aethalodelphis obliquidens | reverse complement strand
ATATAAACTGTTATATCAAAACTTCATGGTAACTGCAAACTGAAAATCTACAATAGATTCACAAACAAAAAAGAAAACAGAATCCAAACACAACACTAAACTTAGTCATCAAATCAAAAGAAAAGAGAACAAAAGAGAAAGGGAAGAATAAAGACCTACAAAAACAAATCCAAAACAATGAAGAAAATGGAAACAGGAGCATACATATCAATAATTACCTTAAATGTAAATGGATAAATGCTCCAACCAAAAGACATAGACTGGCTGAATGGATACAAAAACAAGACCGATATATATATATAAAATCTGCTGTCTACAAGAGACCTACTTCAGATCTATGGACACATACAGACTGAAAGTGAGGGGATGGAAAAATATTCCATGCAAATGGAAATCAAATGAAAGCTAGAGTAGCAATACTCATATCAGACAAAATAGACTTTTGATTTTTATTGGAGTATTATTGATTTACAATGTTGTATTAGTTTCTGCTGTAAAATGAAGTGAATCAGCTACATGTATACATATATCCCCTCCCTTTTGGACCTCCCTCCCACTCCCATATCCCACCAATCTAGGTCATCACAGAGCACCAAGCTGAGCTCCCTGTGCTATACAGCAGGTTCCCACAACCTATCTATTTTACATATGGTAGTGTATGCATGTCAATCCTAATCTCCCAATTCATCACACCCTCCCCTTCTACCCCTGTGTCCACATGTCCATTCTCTATGTCTGCATCTCTATTCATGCCCTGCAAATAGGTTCATCTGTAACATTTTTCTAGATTCCACATATATGCATTAATATATGACATTTGTTTTTCCCTTTCAGACTTACTTCACTCTGTATGACACACTCTAGGTCCATCCATAAATCTACAAATGACCAAATTTCATTCATTTTTATTGCTGAGTAAAATTCTATTGTATATATGTACCACATCTTCATTATCATTTCATCTGTGGATGGATATTTAGGTTGTTTTGCTATTGTACTGGCTGTTGTAAATAGTGTTGGCTATTGTAAATAGTGCTGCAATGAACACTGGGGTACATGTGTTTTTTGAATTATGATTTTCTCTGGGTATATGCCCAGTAGTGGGATTGCTGGGTCATATGGTAGTGCTATTTTTAGTTTTTTAAGGAAATCCATACTGTTCTCCATAGTGGCTGTAACAATTTACATGCACACAAACACAGCTAGTGGGATCCCTTTATTCCACACATTTTCCAGCATTTATTGTTTGCAGATTTTTCATGATGGCCATTTGGACCAGTGTGAGGTGATACCTCATGGGAGATTTGATTGATTTTTTCTAATAATTAGTGACATTGAGTATCTTTTCATGTGCCTCTTGGTCATCTGTAGTCTTCTTGGGAGAAATGTCTATTTAGGTTTTCCATCCATTTTTAAAATTAGGTTATTTGTTTTTTTAATATTGAGTTGCATGCATTCTTTGTATATCTTGGAGATTAATCCTTTGAAAGCTGCCTCATTTTCAAATACTTTCTCCCATTCTGAGGGTTGTCTTGTCATCCTATTTATGGTTTCCTTTGTTATGCAAAAGCTTTTAATTTAATTAGGCCACATTTCTGTACTTTTGTGTTTATTTTCATTACTCTAGGAAGTGGTAACAAAAGGAAGCTTGAGAAAGAAAAACGGAATTGGACAAATCAGGCTCCCTGATTTCAGACTATAATACAAAACTACAGTAATCAAGAGAGTATGGTACTGTCACAAAAACAGAAATATAGATCAGTGGTACAGGATAGAAAGCCCAAAGATATACCCACACAACTATGGTCACCAAATCTATGACAAAGGAGGCAAGAATATACAATGGAGAAAAGATAATCTCTTCAATAAGTTGTGCTAGGGAAACTGGACACCTATATGTAAAAGAATGAAATTAGAACACCACCTAATACCATACACAAAAATAAACTCACAATGGATTAAAGACCTAATATAAGGAGAGAGCATAAAGATGGTTGCAGAGTAAGACATGGAGATCACCTTCCTCCCCACTGGTACATCATAAATACATCTACATGTCGAACTGCTCCTATAGAACACCTACTGAACACTGGCAGAAGAACTCAGACCTCCCAAAGGGCAAGAAACTCCCTACGTACCTGGGTAGGGCAAAAGAAAAAAGAAAAAAACAGAGACAAAAGAATAGGGATGGGACCTGCACCAGTGGAAGGGAGCTGTGAAGGACGAAAGGTATCCACACACTAGGAAGCCCCTTCACGGGTGGAGATTATGGGAGGCAGAGGGCGTAGCTTTGGAGCCATGGAGGAGAGTGAAGCAACATGGGTACAGAGGGCAAAGCGGAGAGATTCCCGCACAGAGGATCAGTGCTGACCAGCACTCACGAGCTCGAGAGGCTTGTTGGTTCACCCGCCGGGGTGGGCCGGGGCTGGTAGTTGAGGCTTGGGCTTCAGTTGGATCGCAGGAAGAAGAAAGGTGTTGGTGGCATGAACACAGCCTGAAGAAGGCTAGTGCACCATGGCTAGCCAGAAGGGACTACAGGAACAGGTCGGGAACTGCCAAAAAGGCAAGAGACATTTTCTTCCCTCTTTGTTTCCTGTTGTGGGAGGAGAGGGGATTAAGAGCATTGCTTAAAGGACCTCCAGAGACAGGAGTGAGCTGCGGCTATCAGCGCGAACCCTAGAGAGGGGCATGAGACGCTAAGGCTGCTACTGCAGCCACCAAGAAACCTGTGTGCAAGCACAGGTTATTATCCCCACCTCCACTCCTGGGAGCCTGTGCAGCCCGCCACTGCCAGTGTCCCATGATCCAGGGACAATTTCCCCAGGAGAATGCACGGCGAGCCTCAGGATGGTGCAACATCACACCAGCCTCTGCTACTGCAGGCTCACCCCACGTCTGTACCCCACCCTCCCGCCGGCCTGAGTGAGCCAGAACCCACGAATCAGCTGCTCCTTTAATCCCGTCCTGTCTGGGTGATGAACAGACACCCTCAGGCGACCTACAAGCAGAGGCGGATCCAAATCCAAAGCTGAACCCCTGGAGCTGTGCGAACAAAGAAGAGAAAGGGAAATTTCTCCCAGCAGCCCCAGGAGCTTCGGATTATATCTCCACAATCAACTTGATGTACTCTGCATCTGTGGAACACCTGAATAGACAATGAATCATCCCAAATTGAGGAGGTGGACTTTGGGACCAAAGATATATTATTTTTTCCACTTTTTCTCCTTTTGTGAGTGTGTATGTGTCTGCTTCAGTGTGTGATTTAGTCTGTATAGCTTTGCTTTCACCTTTTGTCCTACGGTTCTGTCCGTCCATTGTTTTTTTTTTTAATTTTTAAAATTTATTTCTTAATAATTTATTTTAATAAATTTATTTTATTTTATCCTCTTTATTTCTTCCTTTCTATTTTTACCCAGTTTTATTCTGAGCTGTATGGATGAAAGGCTCTTGGTACTCCAGCCATGAGTTAGGGCTGTGCCTCTGAGGTGGGAGCACAAATTTCAGGGCACTGGTCCACAAGAGACCTCCCAGCTCCATGGAATATCAAAGGGCAAAAATCTCCCAGAGATATCCGTCTCAACACCAAGACCCAGCTTCACTCAATAACCAGCAAGCTACAGTACCAGACACCTTATGACAAAAACTAGCAAGAAAGGAACACAGTCACATCCATTAGCAGAGAGGCTGCCTAAAATCATAATAAGGCCACAGACACGCCAAAACACACCAACAGACATGACCCTGCCAACCAGAAAGACAAGATCCAGCCTCATCCACCACAACACAGGCACTAGTCCCCTCCACCAGGAAGCCTACACAACCCACTGAACCAACCTTAGCCACCAGGGAGAGGCACCAAAAACAACGGGAACTGCAAACTTGCAGCCTGCAAAAAGGAGACCCCAAACACAGTAAGTGAAGCCAAATGAGAAGACAGAAAAACACACAGCAGATGAAGGAGCAAGGTAAAAACCCACCAGACCTAATAAATGAAGAGGAAATAGCAGTCTACCTGAAAAAGAATTCAGAATAATGATAGTAAAGATGACGCAAAATCTTGGAAATAGAATAAATAAAACAAAAGTTTAACAAGGACCAAGAAGAACTAAAGAGCAAACAAACAATGATGAAAAACACAATAAACGAAATTAAAAATTCTCTAGAAGTGATCAACAGCAGAATAACTGAGGCAGAAGGACAGATAAGTGACCTGGAAGATACAATAGTGGAAATAACTACTGTAGAGCAGAATAAAGAAAAAAAGAATGAAAAGAAATGAGTACAGTCTCAGAGAACTCCGGGAAAACATTAAATGCACCATCATTTGAATTATAGCGGTCCCAGAAGAAGAAGAGAAAAAGAAAGGGACTGAAAAAATATTTGAAGAGATTATAGTTGAAAACTTCCCTAATATGGGAAAGGAAATAGTTAAGTTCAGGAAGCACAGAGAGTCCCATAGACGATAAATCCAAGGAGAAACATGCAAAACACATATTAATCAAACTATCAAAAATTAAAAACAAAGAAAACATATTAAAAGCAGCAAGGGAAAAACAAAAAACAACACACAAGGGAATGCCCATAAGGTTAACAGCTGATCTTTCAGCAGAAACTGTGCAGGCCAGAAGGGACTGGCAGGACATATTTAAAGTGATGAAGGAGAAAAACCTACAACCAAGATTACTCTACCCAGAAAGGATCTCATTCAGATTTGATGGAGACATTAAAACCTTTACAGACAGGCAAAAGTGGAAAGTTCAGCACCACCAAACCAGTCTTACAGAAAGTGCTAAAGGCACTTCTCTAGGCAGGAAACACAAGAGAAGGTAAAGTCCTGCAATAACAAACCCAAAACAATTAAGAAAATGGGAATAGGAACATACATATTGATAATTACCTTAAATGTAAATGGATTAAATGCTCCCACCAAAAGACAGAGACTTGCTGAGTGGATACAGAAACAAGACCCGTGTATACGCTGTCCACAAGAGACCCACTTTAGACCTAGGAACAGATACAGACTGAAAGTGAGGGGATGGGAAATGATATTCCATGCAAAGGGAAACCAAAAGAAAGCTGGAGTAGCAATTCTCATATCACTCAAAATTGACTTTAAAATAAAGACTATTACAAGAGACAAAGAAGGACACTACATAATGATCAGGGGATTGATCCAAGAGGACGATATAACAATTTTAAATATTTATGCACCCAACATAGGAGCACCTCAATACATAAGGCAAATACTAACAGAAATAAAAGATGAAATTGACAACAACACAATCATA
Organism: Aethalodelphis obliquidens; assembly: GCF_003676395.1. Classification (NCBI taxonomy): domain Eukaryota; kingdom Metazoa; phylum Chordata; class Mammalia; order Artiodactyla; family Delphinidae; genus Aethalodelphis; species Aethalodelphis obliquidens. The sequence goes on along the minus strand of NW_020838050.1, from coordinate 713,144 downwards.
GTAGGGGATTTTAACACCCCACTTTCACCAATGGATAGATCAGCCAAAATGAAAATAAATAAGGAAACACAAGCTTTAAATGATATATTAAACAACATAGAATTAATTGATATTTATGGGACATTCCATCTAAAAACAATGGAATACACATTCTTCTCAAGAGTTCATGAAACATTCTCCAGGATAGATCATATCTGGGTCACAAATCAATCCTTGGTAAATTTAAGAAAATTGAAATCATATCAAGTATCTTTTCTGACCACAATGCTATGAGACTAGACATCAATTAGAGGAAAAGGTTTGTAAAAAATAAAAACACATGGAGGCTAAACAATACACTACTTAATAACCAAGTGATCACTGAAGAAATCAGAGAAGAAATCAAAAAATACCTAGAAAAAAATGACAATGGAGACACAACGACCCAAAACCTATGGGATGCAGCAAAAGCAGGTCTAAGAGGGAAGTTTATAGCAATACAATCCTACCTTAAGAAACAGGAATTATCCCAAATAAACAATGTAACTTTGCACCTAGAGCAACTAGAGAAAGAAGAACAAAAAAACCCACAAAATTGGGCTTTCCCTGTGGCGCAGTGCTTGAGAGTCCGCCTGCCGATCCAGGGGACACTGGTTTGTGCTCTGGTCTGGGAAGATCCAACATTCCATAGAGCGTTTGGGCCCGTGAGCCATGGCCAATGAGCCTTTGCCTCTGGAGCCTCTGCTCTGCAATAGGAGAGGCCACAACAGTGAGAGGCCCACGTACCAGAAAAAAAAATAACTAAAAAAGAAGAAGGATAGAAATCATAAAAATCAGATTAGAAATAAATGAAAAAGAAATGAAGGAAATGATAGCAAATATCAATGAAACTAAAAGCTTGTTCTTTGAGAAGATAAACAAAATTGATAAACCATTAGCCAGACTCATCAAGAAATAAAGGGAGAAGACTCAAATCAATGGAATTAGAAATGAAAAAGGAGAAGTAACAACTTACACTGCAGAAACACAAAGGATCATGAGAGATTACTTCAAGCAACTCTATGCCAATAAAATGGACAACCTGGAAGAAATGGGCAGATTATTAAAAATACACAACCTGCCAAGACTGAACCAGGAAGAAATGGAAAATATGAACAGACCAATCACAAACACTGAAATTGAAACTGTGATAAAAATCGTGCAAGAAACAAAAGCCCAGGACCAGATGGCTTCACAGGCAAATTCTTTCACACATCTAGAGAAGAGCTAACACCTATATTCACACATCTAGAGAAGAGCTAACACCTATATTTCTCAAATTCTTCCAAAAAATAGCAGAGGGAGGAACACTCCCAAATGCATTGTACGAGACCACCATCACCCTGATACCAAAACCAGACACAGATGTCACAAAGAAAGGAATCAACAGGCCAGTATCACTGATGAACATAGATGCAAAAATCCGCAACAAAATACTAGCAAACAGAATCCAACAGCAGATTAAAAGGATCATACACCATGATCAAGGGGTGTTTATTCCAGGAATGCAAGGATTCTCAATATACATAATTCAATCAATGTGATACACCATATTAACAAATTGAAGGAGAAAACCATATGATCATCATAATCGATTCAGAGAAATCGTCCAACAAAATTCTACACCCATTTATGTGAAAAACACAGCAGAAACTAGGCATAGAGGGAACTTTCCTCAACATAATAAAGGCCATATATGACAAATCCACAGCCAATATCGTCCTCTGTGGTGAAAAACTGAAACCATTTCCACTAATATCAGGAACAAGACAAGCCTCCCACTCTTAACATTATTATTCAACATAGTTTTGGAAGTTTAGTCATGGCAATCGGAGAAGAAACAGAAATAAAAGGAATCCAAATAAGAAAAGAAGTAAAGCTGTCACTGTTTGCAGATGACATGATAGTATACATAGAGCATCCTAAAGATGCTACCAGAAAACTACTAGAGCTAATCAATGAATTTGGTAAAGTAGCAGGATACAAAATTAATGCACAGAAATCTCTGGCATTCCTATACACTAATGATGTAAAATCTGAGACTGAAATGAAGAAAACACTCCCATTTACCACTGCAACAAAAAGAATAAAATATACAGGAATAAACCTACCTAAGGAGACAAAAGACCTGTATGCAGAAAATTATAAGACACTGATGAAAGAAATTAAAGATGATACAAATAGCTGGAGAGATATACCATGTTCTTGGATTGGAAGAATCAACATTGTGAAAATGACTCTACTACCCAAAGCAATCTACATATTCAATGCAATCCCTATCAAACTACCACTGGCATTTTTCACAGAAGTAGAACAAAAAATGTCACAATTTTTATGGAAACACAAAAGACCCTGAATAGCCAAAGTAATCTTGAGAATGAAAAACAGAGCTGGAGGAATCAGGCTCCCTGACTTCAGACTATACTACAAAGCGACAGTAATCAAGACAGTATGGTACTGGCACAAAAACAGAAAGATAGATCAATGGAACAGGATAGAAAGCCCAGAGATAAACCCATGCACATATGGTCACCTTATCTTTGATAAAGGAAACAGGAATGTACAGTGGAGAAAGGACAGACTCTTCAGTAAGTGGTGCTGTGAAAACTGGATAGGTACATATAAAAGTATGAGATTAGATCACTCCCTAACACCATACACAAAAATAAGCTGAAAATGGATTAAAGACCTAAAGGTAAGGCCAGAAACTATCAAACTCTTAGAGGAAAACATAGGCAGAACACTCTATGACATAAATCACAGCAAGATCCTTTTTGACCCACCTCCTAGAGAAATGGAAACAAAAATAAAAATAAACAAATGGGACCTAATGAAACTTCAAAGCTTTTGCACAGCAAAGGAAACCATAAACAAGACCAAAAGACAACCCTCAGAATGGGAGAAAATATTTGCACATGAAACAACTGACAAAGGATTATTCTCCAGAATTTTAAGCAGCTCACGCAGCTCAATAACAAAAAAACAAACATCCCAATCCAAAAATGGGCCAAAGACCTATATAGACATTTCTCCAAAGAAGATATACAGACTTCCAACAAACACATGAAATAATGCTCAACATAATTAATCATTAGAGAACTGCAAATCAAAACTACAATGAGATATCATCTCACACCAGTCAGAATGGCCATCATCAAAAAATCTAGAAAAAATAAATGCTGGAGAGGGTGTGGAGAAAAGGGAACACTCTTGCACTGCTGGTGGGAATGTGAATTGTTTGAGCCACTATGGAGAACAGTATGGAGGTTTCTTAAAAATCTACAAATAGAACTACCATATGACCCAGCAATCCCACTACTGGGCATATACCCTGAGAAAACCATAATTCAAAAAGAGTCATGTACCAAAATGTTCATTGCAGCTCTATTTACAATAGCCCAGAGATGGAAACAACCTAAGTGTCCATCATCAGATGAATGGATAAAGAAGATGTGGCAAATATATACAATGGAATAGTACTCAGCCATAAAAAGAAATGAAATTGAGCTATTTGTAATGAGGTGGACAGACCTAGAGTCTGTCATACAGAGTGAAGTAAGTCAGAAAGAGAGAGACAGATACCGTATGCTAACACATATATATGGAATTTAAGAAAAGAAAATGTCATGAAAAACCTAGGGGTGAAACAGGAATAAAGACACAGACTTACTAGAGAATGGACTTGAGGCTATGGGGAGGGGGAAGGGTAAACTGTGACAAAGCGAGAGAGAGGCATGGACATTTATACACTACCAAACATAAAGTAGATAGCTAGTGGGAAGCGGCCGCATAGCACAGGGAGATCAGCTGGAGGGGTGGGATAGGGAGAATAGGAGGGAGGGAGACTCAAGAGGGAAGAGATATGGGAACATAGGTATATGTATAACTGATTCACTTTGTTGTGAAGCTGAAGCTAACATACCATTGTAAAGCAATTATACTCCAATAAAGATGTTAAAATGAAAAAATATCTAGAAACAATAAATGCTGGAGAGGGTGTGGAGAAAAGGGAGCACTGTTGCACTGCTGGTGGGAATGTGAATTGATACAGCCACTATGGAGAACAGTATGGAGGTTCCTTAAAAACTACAAATGGAACTACCATATGACCCAGCAATCCCACTACTGGGCATATACCCTGAGAAAACCATAATTCAAAAAGAGTCATGTACCAAAATGTTCATTGCAGCTCTATTTACAATAGCCTGGAGATGGAAACAACCTAAGTGCCCATCATTGGATGAATGGATAAAGAAGATGTGGCACATATATACAATGGAATATTACTCAGCCATAAAAAGAAACGAAATTGAGCTATTTGTAATGAGGTGGATAGACCTAGAGTCTGTCATACAGAGTGAAGTAAGTCAGAAAGAAAAAGACAAATACCGTATGCTAACACATATATATGGAATTTAAGAAAAAAAATATCATGAAGAACCTAGGGGTAAAGCAGGAATAAAGACGCAGACCTCCTAGAGAACGGACTTGAGGTTATGGGGAAGGGGAAGGGTGAGCTGTGACAGGGCGAGAGAGAGTCATGGGCATATACAAACTAACAAACGCAGTAAGGTAGATAGCTAGTGGGAAGCAGCCGCATTGCACAGGGATATTGGCTCGGTGCTTTGTGACAGCCTGGAGGGGTGGGTTAGGGAGGGTGGGAGGGAGGGAGACGCAACAGGGAAGACATATGGGAATGTGTGTTTATGTATGACTGATTCACTTTGTTGTAAGGCAGAAACTAACACACCATTGTAAAGCAATTATACCCCAATAAAGATGTTAAAAAAAAAAAAAGAGTATTTGACACTGATGATGCCGGAAGGTGACTAAACTGCTGAGTCAAGAAAACCAACTTCCTCTTCCAAGACGGTTGCCTGATCTACCCTCAAGTTGTTTCGCCCAGACACATCCTGGCCTCATGCTTGCCTGACACCTTTGCCTGCTTCTTCAAGGGCCACCAGTTTCGCTCAAACAGCTTTCTCGTTCTTGTACCCTTTTGTTCTGTTGCTGTCTCGGATGTTATCCAAATGATCCATTCTAACCCCTTCACACCTTGATCAGGAGACCCTCACCACACAAAGCCAACAGTGTGGACCACATCCTCCCATCCCCAAACCAGGATACAGTCATTTGCAACCAGGGGTGTCCCAGGAAACCTGGGATAAAATACTCATCATATCTATAGAACCGACACTAAACCTTGATCCATTTTTAACGTAAATGGTCTTAATAACCACAAACATATGGGGGAGAAGAACAGTGAACAAAGCTTAACTGTTTTGTTGACAAATTGACTGTAGTTTTCATAGGCATGGTGACCATATTCTGTAATTTTCTAATGCAGTGTTTTTTTTTAAATCTTAATTTTGTTGGTGTATGGTTGATTTACAGTGTTGTGTTGGTTTCAGTTGTGCGGCAAAGTGATTCAGTTATGCATATACATATATTCATTCTTTTTTAGATTCTTTTCTCTTATAGGTTATCACAGAATATTGAGTTCTCTGCGCTGTACAACATGTCCTTGTTGGTTATCTATCTTTATAGAGTAGTGTGTGTATGTTCATCCCAAGCTCCTGATTTATCCCTCCCCTCTAATGCAATGTTAATTTCAAATGTTCCGTTAGTGGAAACATTTTTAATGCTGAACATTATGATTCATGTTGTACTGTTTTCAATAAAAGCAGTTCTTTATGTGTATATATTAAAAAAAAAAAAAAGAGTCATGTACCAAAACGTTCACTGCAGCTCTATTTACAATAGCCCAGAGATGGAAACAACCTAAGTGTCCATCATCAGATGAATGGATAAAGAAGATGTGGTACCTATATACAATGGAATATTACTCAGCCATAAAAAGAAACGAAATTGAGCTATTTGTAATGAGGTGGATAGACCTAGAGTCTGTCATATAGAGTGAAGTAAGTCAGAAAGAGAAAGACAGATACCATATGCTAACACATATCTATGGAATTTAAGAAAAAAATGTCATGAAAAACCTAGGGGTAAGACAGGAATAAAGACAGAGACCTACTAGAGAATAGACTTGAGGATATGCGGAGTTGGAAGGGTAAACTGTGACAAAGCGAGAGAGAGGCATGGACATATATATACTAACAAACATAAGGTATATAGCTAGTGGGAAGCAGCCGCATAGCACAGGGAGATCAGCTCGGTGCTTTGTGACCGCCTGGATGGGTGGGATAGGGAGAATGGGAGGGAGGGAGACTCAAGAGGGAAGAGATATGGGAACATATGTATATGTATAACTGATTCACTTTGTTATAAAGCAGAAACTAACAAGCCATTGTAAACCAATTATACTCCAATAAAGATGTAAAACCAAAAAATAATTGGGTAGTTGAAGAAAAAGAAAGTGAGCCAAAGCAATCTTGTGAAAGAAAAATGGAATTGGAGGAATCAGGCTCCCTGACTTCAGACTATACTACAAAGCTATAGCAATCAAGACAGCATCGTACTGGCAAAAAAACAGAAATATAGATCAATGGAACAAAATAGAAAGCCCAGAGATAAATCCATGCACATATGATCAACTTATCTTTGATAAAGGAGGCAAGAATATACAGTGGAGAAAAGGCAGACCCTTCAATAAGTGGTGCTGGGAAAACTGGAAAGGTACATGTAAAAGTATGAATCTAGAACACTCTCTAATGCCATACACAAAAATAAACTCAAAATGGATTAAAGATCTAAGTGTTAGGCCAGACACTATCAAACTCTTGGAGGAAAACATAGGCAGAACACTCTATGACATAAGTCACAGCAATATCCATTTTGACCCACCTCCTAGAAAAATGGAAAGAAAAAAATAAATAAACAAATGGGACCTAATGAAACTTAAAAGCATTTGCACAGCAAAGGAAACTATAAAGAAGACTGAAAAACAACCCTCAGAATGGGAGAAAATGTTTGTAAATGAAGCAGCTGAGGAAGGATTAGTCTCCAAAATTTACAAGCATCTCATGCAGCTCAATAACAAAAAAACAAACAACCTATCCAAAATGGGCAGAAGACCTAAACAGACATTTCTTCAAAGAAGATTTACAGATTGTCAAAAGACACGTGAAGAAATGCTCAACATCTTTAATCATTAGAGAAATGCAAATCAAAACTACAATGAGATATCATGTCACACCAGTCAGAATGGCTGTCATCAAAAAATGTAGAAACAATAAATGCTAGAGAGGGTGCAGAGAAAAAGGAACACTCTTGCACTGTTGGTGGGAATGTAAATTTATACAGCCACTATGGAGAACAGTATGGAGGTTCCTTAAAAATCTAAAATTAGAACTACCTTATGACCCAGCAATCCCATTACTGGGCATATACCCTGAGAAAATCATAATTCAAAAAGAGTTATGCTCCAAAATGTTCATTGCAGCTCTGTTTACAATAGCCAGGAATTGGAAGCAACCTAAGTGTCCATCAACAGACAAATGGATAAAGAAGATGTGGCACATATATACAGTGGAATATTACTCAGCCATAAAATGAAACAAAATTGAGTTATTTGTAGTGAGGTTGTTGGACCTAGAGTCTGTAGTCCAGAGTGAAGTAAGTAAGAAAGAGAAAAACAAGTACTGTATGCTAACACATATATATGGAATCTAAGAAAAAATTTTAAAAAGGTCATAAAGAACCTAGTGGCAAGACAGGAATAAAGACACAGATGTACTTGTGAATGGACTTGTGGATATGGGGAGGGTGAAGAGTAAGCTGTGACAAAGTGAGAGAGTGGCGTGGACATATATGCACTACCAAACGTAAAATAGATAGCTAGTGGGAAACAGCCGCATAGCACAGGGAGATCAGCTCAGTGCTTTGTGACCACCTAGAGGGTTGGGATAGGGAGGGTGGGAGGGAGGGAGACACAAGAGGGAAGAGTTATGGGAACATATGTATATGTATAACTGATTCACTTTGTTATAAAGCAGAATCTAACACACCAATTTAAAGCAATTATACTCCTATAAAGATGTTAAAAAGAAAAAAAAAAAAAGAAAAAGACCTAATCTAAGACTGGACACTATAAAACTGTTATAGGAAAAACAATCTTTGACATACATCTTAGCAAGATCTTTTTTGACTCAGACAAAATAGACTCTAATTTAAAGACTGTAACAACAGACAAAGAAGGATACTACATAATGATCATGCGATCAATGCAAGAAGAAGTTATAACGATTGTAAATATATATGCACCCAACATAGGAGCAACTCAATATGTAAGGCAAATACTAACAGCCATAAAAGGAGAAATCAACAGTAACACAATAATAGTGTGGGACTTTAAAACACCACTTTCATCAAAGTAGAGTTGATCCAGAGAGAAAATCAATAATGTAACACAGGCCTTAATGACACATTAGTCCAGATGGACTAATTGATATTTATAGAGCATTCCATCCAAAACCAGCACAATACGCATTCTTACCAAGTGCACATGGATCATTCTCCACGATAGATCACATGCTGGGCCACAAACAGAGCCTCAGTGAATTCAAGAAAATTGAAATCATATCAAGCATCTTTTCCGACCACAATACTATGAGATTAGAAATCAACTACAAGAAAAAAACTGTAACAAACACAAACACATGGAAGCTAAACAATATGTTGCTAAACAACCAATGGATCACTGAAGAAATCAAAAAGGAAATCAAGAAATACCTAGAAACAAATGACAATGAAAATATGATGACCCAAAACCTATTGGATGTAGTAAAAGCAGTTCTAAGAGGGAAGTTTGTAGCAATACACTGGTATCTCAAGAAACAAGAAAAATCTCAAATAAACAACCTAACCTTACACCTAAAGCAACTAGAGAAAAAAACAAACAAAATCCAAAGTGAGTAGAAGGAAAGAAATCCTAAAGATCAGAGCAGAAATAAATGAAATAAAAATGAAGAAAAGAGTAGGAAAGATCAATGAAACTAAAAGCTGGTTCTTTGAGAAGATAAACAAATCTGATAAACCTTTAGCCACACTCATCAAGAAGAAAAGGTAGTGTACTCAAATGAACAAAATTAGAAATTAAAAAGGAGAAGTTACAACTGACACCGCAGAAATACAAAGGATCATAAGAGAGTAATACAAGCAACTATTTGACAATAAAATGGACAACCTGGAAGAAATGGACAAATTCTTAGAAAAGTACAACCTTCCAAGATTGAACCAGGAAGAAATAGAAAATATGAACAGACCAATCACCAGTAATGAAATTGAAACTGTGATTAAAATCTTTCAGCAAACAAAAGTCCAGGACAGATGGCTTCAGAGGCAAATTCTATCAAACAATTGGAGAAGAGCTAACACCTATCCCTCTCAAACTCTTCAAATAAATTTCAGCAAGAGGAACACTTTCAAGTTCATTCTACAAGGCTACCATCACCCTGAAACCAAAACAAGACAGAGATATCACACAAAAAGAAAATTATAGGCTAATATCACTGATGAAACTAGATGCAAATATCCTCAACAAAATACTAGCAAACCAAATCCAGCAATGTATTGAAAGGATCATACACCATGATCAAGTGTATTTATCCTAGGGATGCAAGGATTCTTCAATATATGCAACTCAATCAATGTGATACACCATATTAACAAATTGAAGAATAAAAACCATATGATCTTCTCAATAGATTCAGAAAAAGCCTTTGACAAAATTCAAGACTGATTTATGATAAAATCTCTCCAGAAAGTGGGCATAGAGGGAACCTACCTCAACATAATAAAGGTCATATATGACAAAAATACAGCTAACACCATACTCAACTGAAAACATTTCCTCTAAGATCAGAAACAAGACAAGGATGTCCACTCTTGCCACTTTTATTCAACATAGTTTTGGAAGTCTTAGCCATAGCAATCAGAGAAGAAACAGAAATAAAAGAAATTGAAGCTGGAAAAGAAGAAATAAAACTGTCTCTGCAGATGTCATGATACTATAAATAAGAAATCTTAAAAATGCTACCTCCAAACTAGTAGAACTCACCAATGAATTCAGTAAAGTTGAAGGATATGAAATTAATACAAATAAATCTGTTGCATTTCAATAGACTAAGAACAAAAGATTAGAAAGAGAAATTAAAGAAACAATTCCATTTACCATCACATTAAGAAGAATAAAATACCTAGGAATAAACCTACCTAAGGAGACAGAAGACCTGTACTCTTAAAGCGATAAGAAGCTGTTGAAAGAAATCAAAGATGAAACAAAGAGATGGAAAGATATAACATGTTCTTTGATTGGAAGAGTCAACGTTTTGAGTCAAGTTACTACCCAAGGCAATCTACAGATTCAATGCAATCCCTGTCAAATTGCCAATGACATTTTTCACAGAACTAGAAGAAAAACTCTCAGTTTGTATGGAGACACAAAAGACCCTGAATAGCCAAACAATCTTGAGAAAGAAAAACGGAGCTGGTGTAATCAGGCTCCCTGACTTCAGACTATTATCCAAATCTACAGTCATCAAAACAGTATGGGTACAGGCACAAAAACAGAAATATAGATCAATGGAGCAGGATAGAGAGCCCAGAAATAAACCCACACACCTATGGTAAATTAATCTACAACAAATGAAGTAAGAGTATACAATGGAGAAAATACATTTTCTGCAATAAGTGGTGCTGGCAAAACTGGAGAGCTAAATGCAAAAAAGTGAAATTAGAACTTTCCTTAACAGCATACACAAAAATAGACTCAAAATGAATTAAAGACCTAAATGCAAGACCAGATACTATAAAACTTTTAGAGCAAAACATAGGCAGAACACTCTTTGACATAAGTTGCAGCAATACAGCAATATCTTTGGATCTGTCTCCTAAAGTAATGAAAATGAAAACAAAAATAACAAATGAGACCTAATTAAACTCAAAATCTTTTACACAGCAAAGGAAACCATAAACAAGGCAAAAAGACAACCCACAGAATGGGAGAAAATATTTGCCAATAATTTGACTGACAAGGGATTAGTCTCCAAAATATACAAACAGCTCATGCAGCTCAATATCAAAAACAAACAAACAAATAAACAAACAACACAATCAAAAAATGAGCAGAACACCTAAACAGACATTTCTCAAAAACAGACATACAGATGGTCAAGAGGCAAATGAAGAGATGCTCAACATCAGTAATTATTAGAGAATTGCAAGTCAAAACTAATACAATGAGATAACCCCTCACACCAGTCAGAATTGATATCAACAAAAATGTATGAACAATAAATTCTAGAGAGGGTGTAGAGAAAAGGGGACACTCCTACACTGTTCATGGGAATGTAAATTGGTACAGCCACAAAGGAGAACAGTATGTAGTTCCTTTAAAATACTAAAAATAGAGCTACTATATGATCCAGCAATCCCACTCCTGGGCATGTATCTGGAGGAAAACATAGTTTGAAAGGAAATATGCACCCCAGTGTTCATTTCAGCACTGTTTACAATAGCCAAGACATAGAAGAAACCTACTTAAATGTCCATCAACAGATGAATGGATAAAGAAGAAGTGGGACATATAAACAATGGAATATTACTCAGCCATTAAAAAGAATGAAATAATGCCATTTGCAGCAACATGGATGAACCTGGAGATTATCATACTAAGTGAAGTGTTTCAGAGGAAGTCAAATATATGATATTGCTTATATTTGGAATCTAAAAAAATAAAAGTGATACAATGAATTTAGTTACAAAAGAGAAACAGACTCACAGACTTAGAGAATGAATTTATGGTTACCATCAGGGAAGGGCAGCAGTGGATGGATAGGTTGGGAGTTTAGGTTTGACATGTACACACTGCTATTTTTAAAATAGGTAGCCAACAAGGACCTATTGTATAGCACAGGGAACTCTGTTCAATATTCTGTAATAACCTAAATAAGAAAAGAATTTGAAAAAGTATAGATACATGTATATGTATAACAGAATCAGTTTGATGTACACCTGAAACTAACACATTATTAATCAATCAAAATCATAATCAATCATTAATCATCTAAAATAAAATTTTAATAAATACATAAATAAAATAATAAATAATAAAATGCATAAACTTTAAAAATTGATTTCTAGAAATCAAGCAAATATGTGTTAATTTTTCAGACTCTGGGTACACAGTGATAATAATAATATTAATAAAAATAATACTAATCATGTTAAGATTGTATTGAGCACTGGTGTATCAGACACTAAGCACTTCACATACATTATCATATTTAATCCTCAAAACAATAACAGTAGTCCAAGTAAAATTATTTTTTCTATTTTTCAGATAAATGAATTGAGATTTAAAGTATGAAAATAAATTGCCCAAATTCACAAAACCAGTACCTGAGAGAACTAGGATTTAAATTTAAGTGATCTGAACCTAGGCTCTATGTTGTGAACTACTGTTTAGTATTGACATTTAATTAACTCTTGGATCAGGAGTTGGTTCAAAAGATGCCTATTTTTCCCCTATATTCCATGGCCAGACCCAAATATGTGCATCTGCTACCATTATTTTTATGCAGTCATATAATAACTTCACTCTTGACCCCCCCATCTTGGAACTAAATTATAATAGAGCTCGGTGTTCACTGTTTACATCTACTCATGTCTGAGAATCTCAGAGTGGGCAAATTATAAACTATGGTAGTTCTATCTGTAAGACAGACTACATTTGTTGTAGGCGTTCCATCTGGGCAATATCATTCCTACTGCTCTAATACCACCTAATCCACTAAGGAAGAAACTGGACAACAAATGTCTCCTGTTCTCTCATTGCAACCTAAGCTTCAGTTCCATGGCAAAGGAAACAACTGACCTTTGTCCCAAGGATGGCAAGTTCACACCCTGGTATATTCAGGGATATCAGATAGTTCTATAAATCAAGTCCAGCTTTAGCATGACCAGTAGCTCACATTACTCACTCCTGGTATAGAGTGTAACCTAGTAAATCAATTCATTCATGCACAAATGCATGTTTTCATCACAGAATTTGAGCACCTACAGTGAATGCATTTGAATTCTGATTCTTGGATCAGTTACCCACTTTTCCTTACTCATCAGTTTCTTCATTTGTAAAATGGGCATAATGATAGATACATCAAAGGGAATTGTGAAGATTACATGAGATAATATAAAATGTTTTAAATGGTTACTGAATAGATAGTAAAAATTTAGTTAATGTTACTTATGATGTCAACACCACTATTAGTCATTGCTACATGCTAGGCACTATTGCCACGTGCTGGAGACAGAGTTGTAAACAAGAAAATCATAGCCCACTATTTTATGAAATTTAGAATCTAGCCCACAAAGACTACATACATTGAAGCCAATCACAAACTGCCTAACTTTTTCCCCAATTTTTACCTCCTACTAGCTGGATTACTACTTAGAAAATCCAAACCTTAGACTTCACCACCAAGTTTTGCCACTAGCATTGCCTGGGGGACCACAGGACTCCCTTTCTACCTATCTTCCTCCCCTATGTCCATCCTAAATTAATATGGTAGCAACAGGTAGTGTTTCTAAATAAGGAGATAGAAAATATAGCCCTATACCAAGAGTATTAATGAATTGTTTATTTGGGACCCAGATCCCAAGGCCCTGCTATATGGTCATATTTAATTCCAATATTCAAACTGAGGTCTTCCAGAACTGTATCAATAATAATTTGTGACAAGAGTAAATCAGACCTTTCACTTCCTCTGTTAAGGCCTGACTACAAAGAAGCTGTTAGAAAAAGTTCAGGTAATCCTGTTTCTAGTACAGGGGACGGAAGATGCCAAATAAGAACTAATTACAACAGAACAGCTAGAAGAAAGAGAAAACAACTTTATATATACCTCCTTTTGAAACTGATTAGAGTCACTTTGAGAAAGACTTGGTTTCAGACTCTTGTGTCGGTGAATGAGGATTTCCTTTCCTTGTTCTGCTGTTTCTGCTTCTCCCAGAAGGGTATACCTGTTATATTTTGGATACTGGTTAAAATATACAACACAGAGGTTCCAGAATTAAAGTTACAAGAATATGATTATTAATAAATAAACACAATCTATACATAAATAAAATTATTATAACTGTTAATGTGTGAAGGGCATTAGAATTCATCAAAGAAGTTCAAGAAAATATGAAACTTCTTTTTACCCTTTTTTATAAGTCTCCACTGAGCTAAGGAGTGAGGCATATTTCTCAAGCTAAAAATATTCAGAATGTCTTCAGTTAAAAGAGCTCAAAAAATGTAACAGAACAAAAACTTACATTTAATGACATTTAAACCATATTTATTTTATAACCATATTGCACCTTTAGAGATTTTGAGTGATACTTTTGAAACTGAGTATATATCCCAATTTTGATAACAGAATTAGATCACCATTAAAAAATAATTTGATTCTTTTTTCAAGAAGAAAAAATGGAATTACAAACCACCAACTAATTAAAAACTCATTATATTTAGGTGGAAGGAAAAAACAGTGTAGGAGGAGATAGCGATGAAAGCTAGACTTATCTGAATGTATCCTGCACTATACATTCAACTGTAGAACCAAGTAAATGTTTTACATAATTTTTTAAAAATATTAAAAAGGGAAAATAATTGAAAACAAACTGGGTTACAGCCAAGATGAAGTAATAGAGATCAGATTTAAATTCTCCCCTGAAACAAACAAATAAAAAACTATAGGAAACAAGGATGTGCAAAATGCTGTAAATCAAGCAATGTAGGACAGTGAAGCCAGAAAAATGGGCAGCTAAAGAGATAAGCCATGAAATTGTCTCAGGTAATTGCCTTGAGAGAGCCCCCATGCTCTGATGCAGGGTGAGGAAGCCTGGAATAAAATGTGTCAATTAACAATGATAAAGCAGTCCATCCTGGAGTGACATCAGCAAAGATGGCAGAATAGGAAGTGCCCATCCCTTGACCTCTACAGAAACACTGATTATTAGCTATCCATAGATGAGAATGCCTTTTGAGTGTTCCAAACTCCAGGAGAGAGATGACAGCACTCTAGTAGAACACTAAAAAATGACAAAAATGCATCCAAAGAGGTTAAGAAAAAAGATTTACTTTTTTCACATTGTTCTTCCCCCAAATCAGCACAGTACGTCTAAGGATATATACAGTTTGCAATTTCTCTGTGGAGCAAAAGATAGACTGAAGTGGACACTGAACTTTGCCAGCATTTGGGAAAATGCCTCTGAGGTCCATTACTGTGGCACCTCATGCAGAACGCTGAAGTAATTAGTACAGGTAGACTACCTGGGGACACCTAGATAAAAACTAAAAGGGGCAGGGGATCTCAGGAGTAAACATGCACAGATCTTAGAAGTAGCCCTGCAATCCCTGACAGCTGGGTGGCAAGATCTTGCCTCCTTCACTTAACTCTCCCCTCCCCGCACCGTCTTCCCCTCTGGCAACCACCACCTTGTTTTCTGTATCTATGACTGTTTCTGCTTGGTAATGTTTGTTCATTTGTTTTGTTTTTTAGATTCCACATATAAGTGAAA
>NW_020838050.1:602720-692601 GCF_003676395.1 Aethalodelphis obliquidens | reverse complement strand
ATACTATAACAAATACACAAAAGACAAAGAGAAGAGAATCAAATCATATCACTACAAAAAATTGTCAAACCACAAATAAAGACAGCAAAAGAAGAAGAGAAGAATAAGAGAATTACAAAGCAGATGGAAAATAATTAACAAAATGTCAATAGTAAGTCCTTAACTATCAATAATTATTTTAAATGTAAATGGGTTAAACTCACCAATCAAAAGACATAGAGTGGCTCAATGTGTAAAAAAAAGACCAAACTATATGTTGTCTATAAAAGACCCACCTTAGATTTAAGGACACATATAGGCTGAAAGTGGAAGGATGGAAATATATATTGCAACTCTTAACCAAAAG
Organism: Aethalodelphis obliquidens; assembly: GCF_003676395.1. NCBI lineage: Eukaryota > Metazoa > Chordata > Mammalia > Artiodactyla > Delphinidae > Aethalodelphis > Aethalodelphis obliquidens. Next base: position 692,255 of record NW_020838050.1, on the reverse strand, counting down.
AGATATGGGGTGGTTTTACTTATATCAGCAAATATAGACATTAAGTAAAAAACTGTCACAGATACAAAGAAGTTTATTACATAGTGACAAAAGGGTCAATTCAACAAGAAGATATGACAATTATAAATATATATGTACTCAACATCAAAGCACATATGTATATAGCAAACAGTGACACACCTGAAGAGAGAGAGTGACAGCAATACAAGAAAAGTAGGAAACTTCAATTCAATACTTACAATAATGGACAGATCACTGAGACAGAAAATCAATAACTAAACAGCAGACTTGAAAAATACTATAGATCAAATGGCCCTAACAAATATATACAGAACATCCCACACAAGAGTAGTAGAATACAACTTCTTTTCAAGTGCCCATGAAATATTCTCAAGGATAGATCACATGCTAGATAAAAAAAACATGTCAACAAATTTAAGAACATGGAATATATTTTCAAGTGTCTTTTCTGACAACAAGGAAATAAAACTAGAAGATTATAACAAAATAAATTGGACTATACCAAACAAAATGGTATATCTGACAAGGGGTTAATATCCAAAATATGCAAAGAACTCATGCAAGTCAGCATCATAAAAACAAACAACCCAATTAAAAAAATGGGCAGAGGACCTGAATAGACATTTTTCCAAAGACAAACAGATGGCCAATAGGCCCATGATAAAGGTGCTCAACATCACTAATCATCAGGGAAATCTAAATCAAAACTGCAATGAGATATCACCTCACACCTGTCAGAATGGCTATTATCAAAAAGACAACAAATAACAAGTGTTGGTGATGATATGGAGAAAAGGAAATCCTTTAGCACTGATGGTGGGACTGTAAATTGGTGCAGCCACTATGAAATACAGTATGGAGATTCCTAAAAAATATTAAAAATAGAACAACCATATGATCCAGAAATTCCACTTCTGGGTATTTATCTGAAAAATAAAACACGAATACAAAAAGATATATGCACACCAATGTTCATTGCAGCATTATATACAATAATAAATATATATATTGCAGCATTATATACAATGGAATATATATATATAATGGAATATTGCTTATCCATTAAAAAGAATAAAATCTTGTCATTTGTGGCAACATGGACGAACCTAGAGTGTATTAGGCTAAGAGAAATAAGACAGATGAAGAAAGACAAACAGTGTATGATTTCACTTATATGTGGAATCTAAAAAACAAAACAAATGAACAAACATAACCAAACAGAAACAGAGTCATAGATACAGAAAACAAGGTGGTGGTTGCCAGAGGGGAAGGAGATGGGGGGAGGAGAGAAATAGGTGAGGGAGATTAAGAGGTACACACTTTCAGTTACAAAATAAATGTCATAGGTATGAAATATACAGTGTGGGGAATATAGACAATAGTATGTAATTTCTTTGTTTGGTGATAGATGGTAACTAGACTTATAATGGTAATTTTTTTTGAAATGTATACACATATCAAACCACTAATTTGTGTATCAGGAACTAACATAGTGATGTAAGTCAATTATACTTCAGAAACAAACAAACTTATAGAAAAAATGATCAGATCTGTGGTTACCAGAGATGGAGGTGGGAGGAGGGGGAATTGGATGAAGGCAGTCAAAAAGTAGGAACTTCAGTTGTAAGGTAAATAAGTACTAGGGATGTAATGTACAACATGATACATACATATTGCTGTACCTTATAAAGAAAAGTTGCTGAGAGACTAAATCCTAAGAGTTCTCATCACAAGGAAAAATATTTTTTCTATTTTTAATGTAGTATCTATGTGTGATAAAGGATTATTAAACTTATTGCACTAATCATTTCATGATGTACATGTCAAATCATTATGTTGTACAGCTTAAACTTATTCAGTGCTGGATGTCAATTATACCTCAATAAAACTGGAAAATGAACTATACACAATTCTTTAAAATGAGTCTGACTTAATGAAGAGTATAGACAAATTTGTTTACAACACAGTGAACGTTATAATTACTTCATACTCTAATGTAATAGGTAGTATTTAAAAATAAGAAACCCAGGGAACAAAGATATTACATTGATATGCCAATTTGAGAAAATAATTTGGATCATGTGCAAGCTTGTGTTAAAAGAGTAATATTCATTTGTTATTATTAGACATTTATTGCTCTAATTATTTTCCAGCTTTTTCCTCAAGAGCTCAAAGTGCTTTTCATATCTATTGAGCTTTATTCTCTAAGACTCTCCACCACACAGTAACTCTGTTATCCAGCATACTACTAAACAGAATGCTTTTGACATTTATGTTAACTGGCATTTCCATTACATTTCTTTTTACAGGGTTGCAAAATGCACACAGGCAAAAAATTGTTTTAACATCAATGACTTAAAAATATACAAGTTTAAATTGGGCTGTTTTTAACCTAAAAGCCAACTTTTACATTTCAAAATGAGATTGCACATACTAATCTGCAGACAAGATTTTTTTTCATTGAATAAGGAAAAAAGATAGGATTCTAATGTGCTTAGAAATTTTCAGATTTCTGAATTATTCAAGGAATATTACATACTCTCAATCTAGATGTATTAGGTCTATTTTATCATGTCTAAATTGTTTAAAATTTGGAATTTGGCAGCTCTCTAGTAACGAAAAATAATTTGCTAACTAAAATACCCCATTTTTGTAATATGCTAAATAGAATAGGGTTTACTGTCAAAAAAAAAAAAGTATACTTAAGAAAATGCCATCATCTCTCAAGACTCTTGGACATCATGTAATGCACTGCACTGGCAATTAAATAGAAAATGTTAAAGGACTTTCCTATGAATAACAAGTTGGAATGTGACTTAAACACTGACCTGTCATTTCGTTTACCCTGCTAATATTTCTGTGACATATATGGGGGCAAGTTTCATTTGGAACTATAAAATGAAAAGAATATAGATTTATTCCATTTGTGTGACAAATAAAGTAGTATGTACTGAAAAAGATCTTACCACTCCTTGATTTTATAAAGGTTTATGGTCAGTATTTCTTGAATATTATCCATAAGATCTTGATCCAGAGGTGTTGGGGATGGGGCTGACTTGGCTGTTCCATGACTGTGGCTTCAAGAAAATGTACCTGGATTTATTATGTGCATGCAACACATAAATATAGAAATTCCATAAATGAATTCATGAAAGCTAAACTATCAATAGATGCATTATGAAGGTGGTCTGAAAGGCTAATTGAAGGTGGAGTGGAGAGGAAGGGTGTAGAAAGGCTCATTGTAAAGAAGAAATCTGAACTTTAAGGGTAGCAAATTCAGACATTCAGGGAATTTCTAATTTTAAGTCCATTTATCTCAATATTGGGCTAAAAATATTTCAAAGGACAGTTCTCTTTTTGAGTACTAAAATTTTTATAATTCATACCTCTGTTTACTCTATATACAACTACATAAGTATTTATACAGTATTGATAGTACTTCCTCAAAATGGCTTTAATAAAGATATAGATTGAACACCTGTTGAAATTTAAGTTAAAGTACTTATTCAATCATTATGCAAGGAAAATGGTAAATCAGTTTAACTTATGATGACTGAAACCAGGCATCAGAATTACGCTGTTTCATACTAGCATTTCAAATGGCTTTTGAGATTTTTCTTTTACTTTTTTCATTTTAAGCAGTTTTAAAGGTACAGTTCAGTAGCATTTAATATATTCACAGTTTTCTGCAACCATCATCACCATCCATCATTAGAAATTTTTCATCTTCCCCAACTGAAATCGTACCCATTAAATTATAACTCCAGATTCTCACCTTCCCCTAGCCCTGGAAACCACCGTTCTGCTTTCTGTCTATGAATTTACCTATTTTAGGTACCTCATATAAGTGGAATCATACAGTATATATCTTTTTGTAACTGGCTTATTTTGCTTAGCACAATGTCTTTGAGGTTCATCCATGTTGTAGCATTGTTAAAATTTATTTCCTTTATAAGGTTGAATAATATCCCATTGTATGCATATATCACATTTTGTTTATCCATTCGTCAATATCCACTTAGGTCACTTCTACATTTTGCCTACTGTAAATAATGCTGCTATGAATGAGGGTGTACAAACATCTGTTCAAGTCTCTGCTTTCACATCTTTTGGGTAAATACCCAGAAGTGGAATTGCTAGATCATATGGTAATTCTATGTTTAATTTTGTTGAGGAATCACTGTATCATCTTCCACAGCAGCTGCACCGTTTTACATCCCCAACAGGAATGTACAAGTGTTCCAATCTCAGCACAATCTGGCCAACACTTGCTATTTTCTGTTTATTTATTTATTTATTTTTAAATAGCCATCCTAATGGGCATAAAGTGGCTTGAGATTTTTCTTAAGTATGCTACCATCTATTAATAATTGAATTGACTTTTCCTATATATACAAGCCTACAACAATATTTTTATGATAATTATGCAATTAAAACATTAGTCTCCATCTAAATTCTGACATATTATCATTAATAAAGGCTTATAAATTCTTAAATATTTAGTATGCTTCTTATCCTAATATTAATGCCAGATTTATACTATTACATCAAAGGGAAATGTCAATATTTCTGTGGTCATTTCAGACAATGATGAAAGCCAGTTTGTGTGATCTACATAAAATGAAATTCACATTTAGGGTCCTGAATTCATCAGAATTGCTATATATATAACTCAAATATATCAAATTTATACTTAGCTCTCAACTTTGTTTTGATTACATATACCTGGCTTAATAAAAAATTACTAACTTTCCTAATAGGTCCAAAGCCTACTCTATTCAAGGATTTACAGCATAAAATTGTTACCCATCTATCTGTCCTTCTCTGTAGCCAGTATACCCTTACCTGATACAGAAGATCCAGCTAATAGCAGAAATACTTTATAGCAGAAAATACTTCAGGAGGCCATCTGGTGCAGTTCACTTTAAAAAGTCAAGTCAAAAACTCAACAATAAAAAAAAATATGTTCTAATTAATAACCTTTTTTTTTTTTTTTTTTTTTTGGTACGCGGGCCTCTCACTGTTGTGGCCTCTCCTGTTGCGGAGCACAGGCTCTGGACGCGCAGGCTCAGCGGCCATGGCTCACGGGCCTAGCCGCTCCACAGCACGTGGGATCTTCCCGGACCGGGGCACAAACCCGTGTCCCCTGCATCAGCAGGCAGACGCTCAACCACTGAGCCACCAGGGAAGACCTCTAATTAATAATCTTTTAAAACAAAATTATTTTGTACTATATTTTGATATCCTATTCCAGTGTTTATTTGCTAACTTATTCTTGAAAAGGCATCCCTTAAATTTAGTCAATTGTTTGGAACCCAGAGGATTTGCATTCTTCAACTGCGGAGTTTGGGATTTTTTTTTTTTTTTTTTTTTTTACCTTAAGTTCTGTTTTGCTTTTGATTTTGAATTTCCTTTCCTGGATGCCTTTACATTTTTTTTCTGGTTATAAAATTAATAGATACATACACAAAAAATATAAAGATAATACAAAACTCAAGTAATTACTTAGAGACAATTACAATTAACTCTTGGTGTATACATTTTTAGAATTTTTATGCACATATACAGATGGAGGTATATAAATTATATTTTCTACAAAAAATGGTCATGCTATACTTTCTATTTTTCAACCTTCTTATTCTAACCAACATTGTGTCCTGGATATAGTTCCATGTCAACACATACCATATATATCTAAGGGCTGCAATAGTGTTCTAGCTAATTACTATTAAACAGTGGCTAAACTTTGAGGCCTTGACTTCTGAATGTAGAATAGAGAAATGAGTTATCCACTGGTGAAATGTATTCCTGTCAAATCAAGCACTTGCTGATTGAGAATGATGGGTCCAAGCATAAGTTAGTTAATCTTTTTGTCCTAGGCTAAATACACAACTACAGTTACCTCTTACCCATTAAAACAAATTATTCTGGAAGGATTTTTAAAATTCTATAAAAATTTAATAAAAAGAACCTCCCTGCCTCAAAATCTCATGATGCAGGAAAACACCAATTCCTACTCAAACACCAAATACAGTAAATAATTATTTATAGTAACAATTTTTCTTCCTTTATTACTTTCCCTTTGTTATATTTTCCCTTTCCAAGATCTCTCTACAATTGTCTCCTAACAATTGTCTGAAGACCTACATCAAGGAAAACTCCAAATTATATTTTTGTGTATTGACTTTCCCCAGCAAAATAATAATAAAAAAACTAAATACATTTTAATACTCAGTTCAGTCCTTAATCAACAAAAGTTAATGATAAATTATTTTACCTAACACGAGTCTTTAAATGAAATAAAAATACAAATGTACTTCTTGGAAGATAGATAACTTTTTTAAACTTTTAGAAACTAAAGTTTCATAGACAGAGTTTATTTAAGTTTCACAGACAGAGTTTATTTCATTAAGCTTTGTTCACCACTGTATGCTAAACAATGCAGCCTGTGGTACTCAAAGAAATGTTCTCCATTGTATCTAAGCTCTTCTTAATATTTTCCCAGGAGGTGATGCAAGGAAAGACAACTGTGCTTGAAAGGGAAGGAACTTTAAATAATTCTGTAATTTTTTGTGATATCTCATTAAACAAATGAAGACACACAAACATGCACAAACACATGGGTGTGCACATATACACACACACACACACTTACAGAAAAGATGTACTAGATGGTGTGTATATTAACTGGCCTGTTTCTGCTAGTTCAATGGCATGTTTTCTTTCAAGCTTTTCATAAAGAAGCACAATGCTTGATTTGGGCTGGTCATATTATCTGAGCAATATCTTCTGCAGATACTTGCTGTTGAAATACTCCAATCAGTTCAAGAAGCATATAAAATAAAAATTCCAAAAAATTACTGCCATTTTTTTCAGTACTTTTATACTCTAGCTAGAAGGTCCCAGAACTGGTTCACCCACTGCCTATTCCAAGTGTGCTTTGTTTAAATGGAAAAAAATAATCTATGGTGTAAAGAGAAAATAACTTATAAGAAATTTTTACTTAATTTCAAATACGTCTTTATTAGGAAATTGAAATTTTAGGTTTATCCCATTAATGTCAACCAAGCCAAGGGAAACACAGACTATGAAGATAAAACATTTGCACCAAAGACAGAAATATTGGCCAAGTAGGGTCTATATTTCAGAGAAGACCATTGAAGGAAGAGGGCTTATATAGTTCATGTCAATGAATGGGAAAAGGAATAGAACAACTGTGTTAAATGTTTGTTTAGGGAATCTGAATTTAAACTCACACAGTAAACTCACAAAATGAAAAATAAATCATGTTAAACCACAGTTTCATAACACCTGAGTGAAAATGTTCAGCTAAATATAAACTTATTGTCAATAAGTTGATATTTTAAAAAAACATACACCATAATCTTGAATACTTTCCTGAGGTCTACTTCTTTTTCAAATGTTTACATATTAAAAGGCACTTTCTCTGCACTCTTATTCTATAAAAACAGAAAAATTGGAAACACTCATAATGCCTAACAATAAAAAGTGGTTAATTAAGTGCACTACAATTCCTTCATGTCAGGAAATATTTTAAAACCATTTAAAATGATTTTCATTAAGAGTTTTAAGAATTTGTCAAAATGTGCATAACTATTCTAAGTGAAAAAGAAAAGCAAAATTATATATATGGCATGAGCATAATAATAATAAAATAAGCATAGGCAAAAAGACTGGGAAGTATACCAAGTGACTGTTACTTAAAAATAAGACGATATTTTCTACTTTTCTGAATTTTTAACATTTAAAACAACAAATCATATTTTATTTCTATAAAGGGAAAAATAAACTGTATTACATTTAAAAAAGGCACTTTCTGATGCTCCAGGAGTTTAAGGTCACCTTGACTCTATGCTCAAGTTGTCAACCTGAAATTGGCTCAAGAAGACAATAGTTGGCAGTATCAGAAAAAAAAAAAAAAAACTGTAGAATGTTAAATAGCAATTTTTATCAATGAAAAAAATCAGACCCAGAAATTTATGGAGCTTGGTAGAGATGCTATTTTAGAGGAAGAGGATATTTGTGAGAATAGGTGAGAGCAAAGGGAAGAAGAAGGAAAGGAGATGACCAAATCTATGTAACCATGAAGTTTTTTTTTTTTTAACATCTTTATTGGAGTATAATTGTTTTACAATGGTGTGTTAGTTTCTGCTTTATAAAAAAGTGAATCAGGTATACATATACATATATCCCCATATCTCTTCCCTCTTGCATCTCCCTCACTCCTGGCCTCCTTATCCCACCACTCTAGGTGGTTACAAAGCACCGAGCTGATCTCCCTGTGCTATGCAGCTGCTTCCCACTAGCTAGCTATTTTACATTTGGTAGTGCATATATGTCCATGCCACTCTCTCACTTTGTCACAGCTTACCCTTCCCCCTCCCCATAGCCTCAAGTCCATTCTCTAGTAGGTCTGTGTCTTTATTCCTGTCTTTCCCCTAGGTTATTCATGAAGTTTTCAAAGTCTGTGTGTGTAGCTCTTCCACAGACAAAAGTCACTGCATAAAACCACATGGAACATAAACAGAAAGCCAAGTAATTAGCTCAAACTGTTTACTGTAAAAAATATTTAATTGTTTGGCCATTTGAATTATCAGGAAGTACAAGACAATAAGTGTAAATAGTTCCATTCATGGTTTACATTCCTTCTCTGTGATCAAAAACAAACATCCAAATCAAACATGTGGAAAAGACCGATTTTTGTTAGATCTTTTGCATTTATAAGAAGGGTAAATTAATCTATTCTTTATCAGAGTTTAAAATAAAGTTGCTTTGGGGGTGACCACTATTATAATTTATCTTGGTTCTCTGACATTAACTTCACCTTAGAAAACATCTTTCCTGGATGGTGACATAAAAGGATGTTGACAAAGTATCAACTCTACCGCTTGTGCCAAGGGTTTGCTGCTAAAACCGTATCTGCCAAGCGTATAGTGGATAGCTAGTAGGAAGCAGCCGCGTAGCACAGGTAGATCAGCTAGGTGGTTTGTGAACGCCTAGCGGGGTGGGATAGGGAGGGAGGGAGACGCAGGAGGGAAGAGAAATGGGAACATGTGTATATCTATAACTGATTCACTTTGTTATAAAGCAGAAACTAACACACCATTGTAAAGCCATTATACTCCAATAAAGATGTTAAAAAAAAAAGTATCTGTTGTTTTACACAGCTCCTTCAAGGAATCTAGACTGAAGCAGCAGATTTAATAAAGGTTGCTACCAGGGCACTTAGGAATAGATCATAATTTAGAATAGTTTAAACATTTGGATTTAAAATCTAGGACTAGATTTAATATCAACATTAAAAATATCCCTTTTATAATTCATTTAGTCATTCATTCAAAAATATTTATTGGATACTTACTATGTGGAAGGAACTTTTCTAAGTGCTGCAGTTACAGAACTTAGTGCAGACAAGGTCTCTGCCCTTTTGCCACTTACATTTTAGTTGGAGAGAAACATACAATAAGAATAATGATATATTTATAAGAATTATATTTTTCCAAATTAAAATAAAATTTTATTTAATAAACAAGATAAGACATTAAAATATTAGAGAGTTATATGTTATTCAGATAATTACAGTACATTGATATAATAGAGAATTATTGAGTAACAAGGAAGAACTCTTTGAGGAAATGAAATTTTAGCCAAGGCTTAAATGACACAAAGGTACTAGGCATGCAAAGATCAGATAGAAGAGCATGCCAGACAGATGGAACATTACATAAAGGCTTTAAGTTAGAAATGTGCTGAACTTAATGTGTTAGGAAGGACAACATGGCTACAGTGTAGTATGTGGCAGAGAGAACAGAATGAGATGTGGAAGGAAAGCTAACAGTAGCCAGATTCGTAAACTGAGGTAAAAAGTTTGGATATTTTTTAAGTGACAAGATAATAGAAACCTTGATTAGGATAGTAACATGATCTGTTGTAAAATCCCTTTCTCTGGAACTGGGAATAATATTCCCTATCCCCAAAAAAGGGAGGTCTGAGAATTTTATGGCACACAATTTAGTTTTGGGGTCTGGACTTGGCATCAGTCATGTCCTTCATTATAAAAAGAAAAAGAAAGATCTTTGTCTTTGTTTTTTAGCTGCATCTTTTTTATAACATGTGGATGAATAAATCTCAACTATACCCAAGAGAAACATACAGAAAGAGATACAGGCTCACTTCCACTTTTCTATACATGTACATAAGCATACTTTTGGCAAATTTTCACTTGTCTTTCCAGTAATATTGTCCCCAGTGTCCCGATATGTCTTCTATGCCAGCCAGCAAATGATCAAATAACTGCAATAGAACAAAACATATGGCTAAATATACAGTATGCTTGAGGAACTTGGTCAATTACTACCAAATAAAAGAATCCATCAAAAGTGTCTTCGAAACTGTTGATTTCATCCCACTTGCTTATTTTTTTAATCTTAAGCTCTTTTCAGGGTAAGCATAAAAAGAAGCATCTATATATATATATATATGTAAGAATATCTGCAGTAATTCTAGTATAAGCATTGGAGACACTCCATTTAAAATTGAAAATGCACATATCAATCAGTATCATATGGTAGATTCATTCATCTACCAGAAATCTGGGTCTGGTAAAGGGAAGGAAATAAAAGTAGTAAAAGGCATGGCCCTTGCCTTTGAAGGACATAGAACCAAATTGAAGAGGCAAGACTTAAAGAAGTGGACAGGGATCAAAGCATGTGCAGGATAATACAGTTCAAACTTGGCATGTGTACATGTATAAATGCAACAAGAAAAGGAAAATTTAGGAAAGAAATAGAAAAAGATGGAGTTAGAGAAGGCTTATATGAAAATGTGCATTGTGAGCTGGCCCTGAAGAAATGGGGTTACATATGGAAAAAATAAATCATTCTATGTAATGGGAATATTGTGAGTAAAATGTATGGGAGAAAACAAGGAACTATATAAGAGATTTATGAGAAAAACAAGGTTGGATAGATGTAGGTCAAGGGTGGGGAAGAGAAAATAGTTAACAAAGGACTTTAAATACTAAGATTAAAAGTTTAATTTGGGGTTTTCCTGGTGGCACAGTGGTTGAGGGTCTGCCTGCCGATGCTCCGGACACGGGTTCGTGCTCCGGTCCGGGAAGATCCCAGATGCCACGGAGCGGCTAGGCCCGTGAGCCATGGCCTCTGAGCCTGCGCGTCCGGAGCCTGTGCTCTGCAACGGGAGAGGCCACAACAGTGAGAGGCCCGTGTACCGCAATAAAAAAAATAAATAAAATAAAGTTTGATATAACATCACAAAAAATAACCTGAATATATTTATGAGGAAATAATAAACCCAATTTGAGTGATATTCTACAAAGTAACTTCATGCACTTTTCAAAAATGCCAGTGTCATAACAAACAACAAAACGCTGAAAAATAATTTTAGATTAAAGGTAACTAAAAAGATATGACAACTAAATACAATGTATGATCCTAGATCAGGAGAAAACTACTATAAAAACATTATTGGGACACTTGGAAAAATTTTGAATATGGAGTTATATTAGATTACACTATTGTTTCAGTTTTAAACTCTGAATTTGATTTAAAAATTGTGATTATGTACTAGAGCGTCCTTTTACTTAGGAAATATTAATACATGCTGAAATATTTAGCAGTGAATAGTCAGCTGTCTACAACTTAATCTCAAATGATTCAGCAAATGACAATAATAATATATACATATATAGACAGAGTGGTAAAGCAAAGATGGCAAAGGTTACACTGAATCCAGGTAGAGGGTATATACATATTCATTGAACTATCTTTGAAATCTGTATGCTTGACATTTTTAAAATAAAAAGTTGGAAAAAAGAAAATAAAGTTTGACTCTGTCCTATAAATTGGTTAAATAAATTAAATTATGTCTTATCAATATAATATATATTATACAGTCATTAAAAGTCATCCATATGGTAGACATAATACAGTAAAAAATATGATTTCTCCCCAAAATAGCCTAAAAATGTAATTCCATTATAATAAAAACCCCAACATATTTTTTTTTTTTTACAAATTGGGCAATCAAGTATTAAAATTTGAAGAAAATAACATAAAATGTTGAATTAGTCACACTTATCTGTACACATTCTTAGGCACATAGTTATTAATAAAACTTAAGTGTTTTATGTATAGAAAGCCATTACATGTGCTGAAAATGTATCTCAGAAAATTATGAACTGGGCCACATTGAAGTTAGAAGCAAGGTAGACAAGCTAGCTCTTCTCCTATTTGACTAAAATTCCCAGAGCTTTTTCCACATTAATAAATCTAAGGGTATCTTGAAATCATTCTTAACATTCTCTATATTTCAATACTACTATTGTTATATTTTATAAAAGCCCACTTGGGATAAGCAACAATTCAAATTCTATTTCTATAAGAAGATAAAACCAAGTGATATAGAGGTCACATCTTTAAATTTCTCTGAACTTCTCCTTACTTCTAACGTAGAAATGAGTCATTTTCTTCTAAACTCTGTGTAATTTTGAAACCCTATTTCAAAGAGTATATTTTGCAATTTGAATATGGAAATTTTAACTTCCTCAATACTCGATGGTACAAAAAAAACTCCACCAAAGACTAAACTACCCCAAGAAAAATTTTCCAGCTACATAAGGATTACATAGGTCATCTTATAAGCAATTGCTTTATGATATCAAGTAGAGAATTAACTAAGTTACTGGATAATTTAGTCTAGTATTAAGAATTAATATGTTAAACCAAAAACAGTTATAATTTGAAGTAAAATAACTCATAATTCATAGATTATTCAACCTGGATAGGACTTCAGAGATCATTTAAACAACCATTTAAATTTACTGATTATGAAACCAAGGTCACAAAAAGTTAAAAGACTTTTCTAAGATAATGAGGGAAGTTGGATAGTAACAGAGCAAATGCTAGAATTCAGACTTCCATTGTTCTTACCTCTTACCAGAAGAACTGACTTATTGATTTTCAAATTACAGATTGTCACAGTATAACAAATACCTGTTCAGAATTCATAAAATCACGTCTCCTTTTATTAGAGAAATTCAAGTATAAGAAGACCTAACATGTAAGGACCTAATATACAAGGGTTAGTTCCAGTCGACAAAATGACCTACGTGATGTATAGACATCTTACCCGAATGAGAATTTGTTCGCTCACAGTTGGAGAAGTCTCTCTTCTAGTCACATCTAATAAGTCAACAAGAGGATGAATGGCCATCCCCTACAAAATGAAAAACAGAAAGCTGAATTTCTTTCATATGAAATTAGTGCTTGAATATTTCCCTGGTGTGTGTGTGTCTGTGTGTGTGTGTCTCTCTGCATGTCTGTGTGTCTATGTGTGAGTGCATATGCACATCTCTCTTAATCTGGCCATGATAGGAATTTAGAATATTCTCTTAAAATTCAGAGGCAACATTGGTCTAACACCAGAGAGACATGCTGTGGTTTTCTCTCACAAAGATCAATGGGGAATATATATATATATATATGTATTGTTTACAAATATGTGGGTCATTTAATGAATCCTAAAAAAAAAATCTGGGGCTTCCCTGGTGGCGCAGTGGTTGAGAGTCTGTCTGCCGATGCAGGGGACACGGGTTCGTGACCCGGTCCGGGAGGATCCCACATGCTGCAGAGCGGCTGGGCCCGTGAGCCATGGCCGCTGAGCCTGCACATCTGGAGTCTGTGCTCCACAACAGGAGAGGCCACAACAGTGAGAGGCCCCCGTATCACACACACACAAAATCTACCACTATATTTCAAAAACAGAAAGAAGTAGTCAAATCACAGAGCCAAAGTGCTGTAAGAGATTTTCATTTCAATTATTGCCAAATACCTCAGATATACCATTTTGTCTTTATTATTCATCATCCATTATATATGGGATTACAGTCCTCTCCACATGTTACTTTAAATTTTTCTTAAGAGGGATAATAAAAGAAGCAAACATTCTATATTAATAAATATTCATCGAGTTGTGCCACAATATTTATTGAACATGTATTATTGCCAAATTCTATATTAGACACTGGAGTTACAATGGGAAAGTAAAGTCGAAAGGGCCCATAGTCTTATGGAGGTTACAGTGTAGTATGTCTCAGGGAGAGAGCCATTAGTTTAATAATTGCATTAATGAATGAACAACTACAACTTGAGATAAGTGTTCTGAAGGAAATGAATCTGGTTTATGACAGAGTAACATAGTTTAAATTGAAGGATAAGTTTTTCCTAAGCTAAAACCTAAAGGATGAGCAGACTTTAGCTATATGAAGGGGAAAGAACCATTCCTGGCTCAGGGAATAATAACACTGATAACACTCCTTGGCATGGCATATTAGAGAAAATGAAAACCTTGTGTAGTTGGGTTGTAGAGTACAAGGGAGATCATATTATTATTAAGACTGGAGAGAGAGGCTGGGGTTAGACAATGCAAAGCTTTCCAGGCTGTGTTAACCATTTTTTAAAAATTCTAAGACTAATTGAAAATTGAAATGGCTTGACCAGATTTGTGCTTTAAAAAGATAACTAGCTGCAGTGTGGAAAATGTGTTGAAAATGAGCCATAATGGATATGAGGAGATGGTTTAGGAGACCGTTTTTTGTATTCCATGTTAGAGATGGTGATAGCTTAGACAAAGATGATGGCAGAGCAGATACAAAGAAACTGACTTAGTGACCAAATAGACATAAAAAAGGACAGTATGACAGAAAGGATGACACTAAGATTCCATGCTTGAGCAAAAGGGGTAGAGGATGGTAACACTAATCTAAATGAGGACGACTAAAGATAGGAACTAGATTGACAGGGAAAATCAAAAGTTTAATTTTAAACATACAAAACTTAAGATCCCTGTGAGATGGCCAAGTGAGGATGTCAAGAAAACTGTATGTTCTAGAACTCAGATATTTAGGCTGGAGATATAAATTCATAAGTCGTATGTATACAGTGAGTAAATGAAGACGTTATGTGGGTATGGATGAAATCATTAGGGAAAGAGTAAAGAGTGAGAAGAGGAAAGGCTCTACAGCAATCTTTGAGGAACTCTGATATTTAGTGATATAACAATAAGAATAAGCTTGCAAAAGAGACAGAGAAAGAGGAACCAGAGAGGTAAGAGGAAAATCAGAAAGTGAGTTGTCACAAAGCACAAAAAAGACAATATTTCAAGAAGGTGGAAGTTTGACTCATGTGGAATCCCTGTGAAGGCTCAAGTGAAATGAGGATTGCACATGCCATTAGTAACCTTAATAAAAGAGATGGGAGCAGCAAAGATTTATGAGGTCAAAAGAGAGAATTACTTTAGATTTGTAGTTGTGTTTTTTTTTTTTATTGTGGTACGCGGGCCTCTCACTGTTGTGGCCTCTCCTGTTGGGGAGCACAGGCTCCGGACACACAGGCCCAGCGGCCATGGCTCACGGGTCCAGCTGCTCCACAGCATGTGGGATCTTCCCAGACCGGGGCATGAACCCGTGTCCCCTGCATCAGCAGGCAGACTCTCAACCACTGCACCACCAGGGAAGCCCTGTGTTGTGTTTTAAATAGGAGTAACTTGAGCCTGTTTAAAGTTGATGGGAAGGATCTAGTTGAAAAGAAGAGTGTGAATATACATGAGACAAAATGAATGATTGAAAATGCAAGACAAGAAAGGAATAGATTACAGAGCATAGCTTGAGATACAAGACCCCAGCTCTGTAATAAGAAGAAAGAAAAGGCTAGGAGCAGATGCAGTTATGTTGGGATGTTGAAGGAGCTTCCATGGATGACTACTATAAAACAAGTTGCTCTTTGCAGAGTTCTCTTTTCTTAGTTTTGTTTTGTCTTTTTAAACAAAAGTATGCTTGAATGAAAAGTAAGAGAAGTTGAGATTTGCTCTAACATTTACACGTGGGAACAAGGACTTTAAGAAAGAAAGCTGTCAACTGAAGTATAAAACATGAGGTGGAATATGGAAAAAAACTGGCTGCAAATAAACAACAAAATCTATTGCTTTCAATGAACTTCCACACTACTTAGTCATTTTCAAAACACTTTGAAAATGCATCCCCATAAGGTTTCTATTTTCACCTTATTTCAGAGATGTGGAAAGAAGCAGGTAATAATTCCCATTAATGTTAAGGTTGAAACTTAAAAGAAACTCAGGGTGTCCTAGCTCTTCATCAGCTCTTCAGCACTGTTAAATGACAAAAATGTCTTACTTAGGCCCTGGTTTCTTTAACACACCAAATGAGCATGTCACCCCAAAAGCTTCCTTTACAATTTGGAATGCTGTAATTTTTTGCAAATGCACCTGAATTGCCCAAAGTCAGGAGATCGTCCTATTCATATGGTTTTCATAAGTAATTTTGTGTAATTCCCACTTTTTAGGTGACATTTGAGTTGTGCGATTCCACTAAATTCATTCTGACATTTGAAAAATCATCATACAATGCTTTCATGGGATAGAACTACATCCTTTAACAGTGTTTATCACAGGCAAAAAGCTTCCTAGTGTGAGCAGGTCTGTCTAATGACCTGGCATTTTGAAAGGTTGACTCCATATTTGCATTTTTAAACCCATCCATGCAACTCTCCATCTTCACTTACTTTAATTCATTTCATTCAGTCTACCATGGATAGATCAAAATTAATGCTTTTAAAATAAAGATGTCAAACCAACCTGACCCAGTGACATATCCTCTTATAACCCATTTTATGTATTTTGTACTATTATATTCTGGTCTTTTGAAGATGTAAAATATAGGTGAGAGACAAAATTTTATTCCACATTTTGAATCTCTGTAGCATAGCTGGTTAAATGAAGTCTTGAGTAAATCAATAAAAATCATGTTTTTTTAAAAAAATGGTCTCAAGTTCAAAGCTCTACTATATATGTTCATAATTTATATTCATACTCCAAATTAACTTTTATTTACTATTTATCCATTTATTTCACAGATATTTATTGCACATTTCATTGGAGCCCACACTAGTAGACTCTGAGTATATAGTGGAGAATAAATCATATATGTTTTCTGCATTCATGGAACTCAGCCTAGTAGAGGAGACAGACATCACCCAAGTGGAGAAGAAAATAACTAAAAGATTGATAGGTAGATAGATAGATACATACATACATACATACATACATATAGTGATACATTCTATGAAAGTGTTCAAAACAATAGGCCCAAAATGGAGATGCTTATACTAAGCCCTAAACCATCAAAACAAGACATAGTTTAATTACAGTTTCGGCTCTCCCAGAAATAAAATCAAACGCACTTACATAGAAGGTCTGGGAAGGCTTCTCTGAGGAGGTCGTATATAGCTGAGGATTAAAGGATAAAAGGAAGACAGATATGCAAGGAACTTAGGAGATAGTGTTTTAGGGAGAAGGAATGACCTTTTGGAAAACCCCAAATTGAGAAAAAGTTTGTCAATTTGAAGCAGTTAAAGAGTCTTTTAAAACACAGTGATCAAGAGGGAGAATGGCCCAAATATGTGAGGCTTCAAAGGTAGACATGAGCCATATTTGTCACAGCTTATAGTCATGTTAAGTGTTTTGGAATTTATTAAAAGTTCAAAAAGAACCAATAGAAGAATTTTGGAAAGTAATAAAATTTGTGTTTTAAAAATATTGCTTTTGATTCTGTGGGGATAACAGATTGAAAGGGGAAAGGAAAATGGAAAATTTTAAGGCAGTTCAGGAAACAGATGATAGTAGCTTGGACTAAGATAATGGCAATAGTAATGGAGAATAGCATAGAGATTCTACAAGGAGACAGATACAAGAATATTTTAGACAACACCATTTGTAAAAGCAAAAAAGAAAAAATATCAATTGAAAGGACAATGAATAAATAAATTGGTGTATAATCATAAAATGCAGTATTGTAGAACACTGAAAATGAATGAGCTACAACTACTCACAACTATGTGAATAAGTATTAGTAATAAAATGTTAATAGACCAAAAAATTCCAGAAGGCCACATGCAAAACATACACATACACCCCCCCCACATACACACTTTTATAAAGTTAGAATACAATTTAAACTGATCAATATATTGTTTATGTGTGTCTATGTGTGTAATATGTGATTTCAAAAACTATTTTTTAAAAGACAAGAGATTGGTAAATGATTCATTCAGGATATCAGTTACCTGTGAGAGAGAGAGAGAGATGAAAGAAAACAGGATAGGAATGCATTGCACGGGTTATTGTTAACTTTCTCAAATTTAGTACTGGGCTCACAACTGTTAGAAGTATTAACTGAAAGAATGAATGAATGAATAAATAAATGCCATGTATGGGCCAATGATTCTAGTGTGTCATAAATCAAAATATATTATTAATACAATTTTGTATATCTAGAAACTTTTTAAAAGTTAAATACATATACTGAAGATCTATTTTGGAGTTAGAAACCACAGGGTTTGACGTGAAGGATAAGTAAAAGGAAGTAATCAAAGATGTATTCTACATTTCTAGCCTTAGTAAATGGATGGATATCAGAGCCATTTACTAAGACAGAAGCAAAACAGATGAGGATCAGATTTATCCTCTGTAGATATATTGCCTGTGTGGACGAAAACAAATGTTGCCTGCCATTCCCATAGACAATGAATGTTGCCTGCCATCAAGCCATCAGCCACTGCAGCTACCCCCAAAGGTATGCCCTGAGAGGAATTCAGGATGGAGAAAAAGAGTACAGTGGCCCTAGAAAGTTAAGATGCATGTCTAAGGAATAATTTCAATGAGCTCAGACCCTTGCATCTTCCCATACATAGAAAAGCACTAAAATCATTAACTTGGGATGTCTGCTTTTTGTGATTAGCAGTAATGTTTTGATGTTTGACTACATTTTTTTTCAGCAAAAACTCCTATATATCCTGGCTCCTCTCTTACCTCTTTGAAATAGTTCCTCAGAGTTATCTGAGAGGCTGTTCCCAGGCTATAGTCCTCAGTAAGGTGCCCAAATAAAACATAACTCACAACTTTTAGGTTGTGCTTTTTTTTTTTCAGTTAACAGCTGTGATATTTTTGTGAGACATCCAAGTGTAAGTATGAAGTAACAGTTGAATGTAAACATCTAGATCTCAGAGTAGATAGCTGGACTACAGGTAAAGAGAAGTCATCAGAATTTATATTATGCTTGAAGCCATGAAAATGAATATAAACACCTAATGAAAAAGTATAGGGAGAACAGAATATTCAGGACCTAATACTGGAGAACCCTTACATTTACAGACCCAATAGAAAAGGATCAGCCTGCAAAGATGTCTATGAAATGCCCAGAAAGACAGAAACACTAGCAGGGTATGATGTCAAAAAAAGCAAAAAAAAAAAAGCATTTCAAGAAAGAAGTAGCCCACTGTATAAAACTGTGCTGACAAGTTTCATAATGTTAGGACAAAAGAATGTGTCCTAACTTGCCACTAAGGAGGCCAGCAGAGACATTTTGGCAAGAATAATTTTGGTGGAACAGTGAGGGCAGAATCCAAATTGTAGTTAAGTGAAACTGACAAGCTGACACAGCATGTGAAGATAAATTTCTTGAGTGTGCTCAGTCATAGTAATAATAAAAATAATACCTTATAAACACAAAATGCTTTTAAACTTATATTACTATTTGATCTTTATAACAAACAACCCTGAAAGATAGGTCCTGTATCCTCTTTCTACAAAAAAAGAGATACTGAGTAATCAGTAAAATGTCCAAGATAGAAAGCTCATCTGGAATAAAGTTGTGAATAGCACCCAGGTCTTCTGATTTTAACTCTAGTCCTCTTTTCCCCTCAAGAAGAATAAAGGGGTAAAAATGGCCAGATCACTACAGAGCATGTCCAGTGTATCACAGAAAAAATTTGAAAGACATGTTCTACTGATGGTGGACCAGGTACTCATTTGCATGAAGCACATCATGGCAATTTTATCAATCTCCAATAAGTAAAATATAACATTGTACTTTGAGGTTTTTTTTTCCCCCAATGGGTCTTAATTCTTAAATAAACTTTAAATTTCTGAAAATATTTTAACCACTAGATGGTGTTAGAATAACATGAGATGTCATTGTACAATCTGTCTACAATTGCAATCATCCAACAACACCTCCCCCAAACACCTAAACTCCCCAATCAGGGTCTTAAATGGATTACAGTATTAATCAATGGGAAAATGTAAATATCAAATGATGAAGTCTCTAGGAGTAAGATGCATTTGAACACCTGGAAGAAATGCAAAATTAAAGGAGAACATGAGTGTTACTGATAAATTATCAGAGACATTAAGAATTCTAAAAGATATAGGAATTGAAAGTTAATTCTTTAAAATGACTTTGCATTTTGAAGTAACATTGCGCTACATGACACATATTAAAGTGAAAATTAGTTAGTGCTTAGATAAAAACACAATTTGATTTGGGACTGGTTTAATACAATTCATTAAGTTTTAAATGAGAAGAAAATAAATGTTCAACCTTAATCAGTCATTTACAAACAAAATAAAACAAAACAAAAAATTCAAAGCCTAAGGAATGATCTCACCCATTCTAGAGAAATAATTATTTTGTTTAAGGGAAGCCTGCCAGATTCACATCTTCTGACTTGTCTTATTCCACCACACACATACACACACACACACACACACACACACAAATATCCACCATCATTATGCTCGTTAAAACATTTTAGCCAAAATTTGAAATACTATCTCATTAAGTTGCTGAATAGGTTTTTAGACATTATTTCAATATTCTTTTGCCCAGCTTTATAAAACTGAAGTGAAATGGCAATTAGAGGGAAATGGTGATATGGAGAGGATAAAGAGATAATTCAAGAGAAAAGCTGCCTTAGAATGAAACTCCTAAAGCATTATATTTATTTCCTCTTCTGTTCTCAACCTCAACCTTACCTTTTTTTTGTGTGTGTGTGTGGTAACTGGGCCTCTCACTGTTGTGGCCTCTCCCGTTGCGGAGCACAGGCTCCGGGCGCACAGGCTCAGTGGCCATGGCTCACGGGCCTAGCCGCTCCGCGGCATGTGGGATCTTCCCAGACTGGGGCACGAACCCGTGTCCCCTGCATCGGCAGGCAGACTCTTAACCACTGCGCCACCAGGGAAGCCCTCAACCTTACCTTTTTAAGTAGCTAAAATGCAGTCTTTGCTGTAAAGTTATTGGTGTCAACCACTTGAATAAATGGCAATTCTTCCATTCCCCTATTGATTTAAAAATAAATCTCATCTCAAGTTTTGCAAATGTTCTGTTTGAGTTATGGTAGAGACTATTTCACATGCTATAATTGTCTCTCCTAAATATACACTCATTTCAAGTTTCTGAAGGAGAATGTTGGCCCATTCATATCCATCTAAGTGTAAGGTTTCAAATTGCACTACTTTGTTTTGTTTACCTGAACAATAACGGTAAAGAGGATAACAACTGTGGTTGCTGCAATGAAGAGCTTCTTTCTGGAAAACTCTGGGAGCAGAAAATCAAGGGAGAAACAGATTGCTCCCCTCAGTCCTCCATAGGCTATAATAAATTGGTCCTTTCTGGTGACTGTATTCACATGACATTTGTTCACGAAGAAAATCAGCACAAGAACTCCTAAATTTTCCAATAAGTAGAATACTTGAGTAATCAACAGAAGGAAAATGCTACAAACATGTTATAATAAATTAGTGTTAAACTAGATTGGAATTCTAAGGATTTGTGATGAATAGTTTAAAAGCCTAAACTAACTAAACTATTTAAAGGTTTATTTCCTCAGAGAGATTTCTTTAAATAGTTACATTTTATTTTGGTTGTGCTTTGGTTTTTCCTTTGATTTTTCTGTTTTTTAGGATGAAAGCAGTGCAATTCCCTTCCTTAGGCCCATGTGGACTAATCTGGGGCATTCTGCAAAAATAGTCTCTACAAACAGAATGTAACTTCTCTTCAGTCTTATAAATACTAGTGAGGTGACCCAAGCTGGTGAACTAAAAGTTAAGTAATGTGACCTGTGTTGGTTTTAATCTTTGATGAGCCAGGATTCCATGTTCTTCAAGGCTTTGAAAAAAGGTTTCTTTTTACTCCTGTCACCCAGAGTCTAGAGTTCTGAGACTCAAGCCTCAGCCAAAGCTTTTTATTCCTCACATTTGTCTGTAGTCTCAAAAATGAGCCTTAACCACGAGAGAAGTGCTTGCTCAGGTACTAGTACTATTTGAAGGGCACCAGTTAAACCTTTGTCCCATAGATCTTACTCCCAGTGATTATGTTTCGAACATCTTATTGTGAATGAGTTTATCAGATAATTTACTTCAAGACCAGAAAGAGAATGCAAGGTTACTTGACAGATGGGCTGAAAGTGGGGATTCTTACACAAAATTTGAGCTGAAATAAGTTGGCTAACAGACAATTTAGCCAAAATTGATTTGTTTGGAAAATATATATATATGGCAATTTGGAGGCCGTGGGAGTAGTCTGGCAGCCTCTGTATATGACTAAGAATTTTGGTCCATATTACTGTTTTTAAAAACATTTTAATTCAATTTAAATATTTTACACAGTGCCAGAAAATGAAAACTTAGTCAAACTATTAGAGCAGTATGATTAAAATAATTGAGAGCTAAATCCACTGAAAATTTTAGAGCTTTTAATTTTCTTTTAAAAACTAAGTTTCTTTACCCTTTTAATTTTCTTTCTTATTACTACAAAAGCAATGGAAGCTCTTAGAGAAAAATACAAATATGCAAAGGAAGCATATAACACCCATAATCCCACCCATCCAGAGAGAAAATTATTGCTAACACTTTGGAACAAAACCTTCCAAAGCCACACATGACTTCATATTATTATTTTTCTAATAATAACTACTTCCCCACTGTTGAACATTTAAGTTGTTCCAATACTGCTTAAAGATGTATAATCAAATTTCCAATCATTCTTATGCTGTATTAAAATTACCAGAACTCAAAGTTAGCGACAGGGTATTCATTTGAGGCCAAATTACCATTTGGCTAAATGGAAATTCATCCAGAATACTTTGAGTCAAACTGCATTTTGGCCAGCTTAGGTGTATTGCTTCAGCAATATTGACATATTGCCAGAATGCTGACTTTTCAGTTTTGTTTATTACTTATCCTAAGTGGGTCCCCAAATCAAAAGAATGAGAATATTCTACAGAAATCTAATTTAACAGAATTGCAAATAAATATATCATTTAATATGGCTAAAATCCAAAGGGAAAAAATTCCTAGCCTCATATGGTCTGTATTCAGCTCATCTTTCCTATGTATATCTAGGCACAAAATTAAACTAAATTGTGATGCCAGGCTTAAAAGAGGTACAGATACCTCATTGACTATTTTATGATAAGGATCTTTTTCCTTTTCCCATACCAGATGTAGTGGTTATCTACACATTATAATTTAGAAATAAAATGGTATTGGAAAGAGGATTTGTTTCATCTCATGAATTTTCACACGAAACTATACATACAAATCTACAGAAATCCTTGCATTCATCTTTAACATTTGCTCTTGCTAGGTCTTAACATATTACTACTCTTTCTTTTTTTCAATTGAAGTATAGTTGACTTACAGTGTTGTGTTAGTTTCTGGTATACAGCAAAGTGATTCAGTTATATGTATACATATATATTGTTTTTCATATCTTTTTCCATTATGGTTTATTACAGGATATTGAATATAGTTCCCTGTACTATACAGTAGGACCTTCTTGTTTATCTAGTCTATATATAGTAGCTTGTATCTGCTAATCCCAATCCCTCCACTATCCCTTTTCGCCTTTGGTAACCGTAAGTTTGTTTTCTATGTCCATGAGTATATTTTGTAAATAAGATCATTTGTATCATATTTTAGATGATACATATAAATGATATCATATGGTATTTGTCTTTCTCTTTATGACTTACTAAACTTAGTATGATAATCTCTAAACCAATCCATATTGCTGCTGGAGAAAGTAGAGGGGGATATCATTGGAGCAAGTGCACACTCCTCAGTTGTGCCTAAGGAGTCAAAAGACCTGTATGCAGAATACTATAAGACACTGATGAAGGAAATTAAAGATGATACAAACAGATGGAGAGATAGATCATGTTCTTAGATTGGAATAATAACATTGTGAAAATGACTATACTACCCAAAACAATCTGCAGATTCAACGCAATCCTTATCAAACTACCAATGGCATTTATAACAGAACTAGGACAAAAAATTTCACAATTTGTATGGAAACACAAAAGACCCCAAAGAGCCAAAGCATTCTTGAGAAAGAAAAACAGAGCTGGAAGAATCAGGCTTCCAGACTTCAGACTGTACTACAAAGCTACAGAAGTCAAGACAGTATGGTACCGGCACAAAAACAGAAATATAGATCAATGGAACAGGATAGAAAGCCCAGAGATAAACCCACACATGTATGGTCACCTGATTTCTGATAAAGGAGGCAAGAATATACAATGGAAAAAAGACAGCCTCTTCAATAAGTGGTGCTGGGAAAACTAGACAACTACATGTAAAATAATGAAATGAGAACACTCCCTAACACCATAGACAAAAAATAAACTCAAAATGGATGAAAGACCTAAATGTAAGGCCAGACACTAAGACTCTTAGAGGAAAACAAGCACTCTATGACATGACTCACAGTAAGACCCTTTTTGACCCACCTCCTAGAGAAATGGAAATAAAAACAAAAATAAACAAATGGGACCTAGTGAAACTTAAAAGCTTTTACACAGCAAAGGAAACCATAAACAAGACCAAAAGACAACCTTCAGAATGGGAGAAAATATTTGCAAATGAAGCAACTGTCAAAGGATTAATCTCCAAAATTTACAAGCAGCTTTTGCAGGTCAATATCATAAAAACAAACAACCCAATCCTAAAATGGGCAGAAGACTTAAATAGACATTTCTCCAAAGAAGATATGCAGATGGCCAACAAACACATGTAAAGATGCTCAACATCACTAATTACTAGAGAAATGCAAATCAAAACTGCAATGCAGTATTACCCTCACACCAATCACAATGGCCATCATCAAAAAATCTACAAACAATAAATGCTGGAGTGGGTGTGGAGATAAGGGAACCCTCTTACACTGTTGGTGGGAATGTAAATTGGATACAGCCACTATGGAGAACAGTATGGGGGTTCTTTAAAAAACTAAAAATAGAGTTACCATACTATCCAGCAATCCTGCTCCTGGGCATATACCCTGAGACAACCATAGTTCAAAAATATACATGCACCCCAGTGTTCATTGCAACAGTATTTACAATAGCCATGACATGGAAGCAACCTAAATGCCCATCAACAGATGAATGGATAAAGATGTGGTATATATTTATAATGGAATATTACTCAACCATAAAAAGGAACAAAAGTGTGTCATTTGCAGAGACGTGGATGGACATAGAGACTGTCATACAGAGCAAAGTAAGTCAGAAAGAGTAAAACAAATAACGTATATTAACACATATATGTGGAATCTAGAAAAATGGTATAAGTGATCTATTTGCAAAGCAGAAATAGAGACTCAGACATAGAGAACAAACTTATGGATACCAAGGGGGATAAGGGGGGTGGGATTAATTGGGAGATTGGGATTGACATATATACACTACTATATATGAAATAGATAACTAATGAGAATCTGCTGTATAGCACAGGGAACTCTACTCAGTGCTCCGTGGTGACCTAAATGGGAAAGAAATCCAAAAATGAGGGGATATATGTATACATATAGCTCATTCACTTTGCTGTACAGCAGAAACTAACACAACATTGTAACGCTACTATTCTCCAATAAAAATTCATTTTAAAAAACATCTAAAAATAATTGGGCATCAAAAGCCTTAAGTGAACTCTCAAGTGCTAATTAATCTCCAGAGAATATATTTCCTTTTTATTTTCACTATGTTTAATAATTTCTTCCAATAAATAGCATTTGGTTACTTAATAATTATCATAAATTTCTTGTTTTCCGACCTGTTACATGAAGGTTTTATTCTGTAAAAAAAAAAAAAAAAAAAAAAAAGCAGCTCTATAACCACAAATGTCCATTCTCTTGGGTCAATTTGAGATTGTTTGAGAGAAATGGAATAATGAAATCCTCAGGGAGTAAGATTCACATAGATCATCTGCTGAAATTCCTGAAATACTACATGCTGTCTGGTGTCTTTCAGCACAAGAGAGTTCTACATTTGCATCTTAGAGGATCTTAGAGGTGGTAACTAATTAAAATATTACCCAGAATATATTATTGCCACCAGACATGCACTATGACCACATCTAAGGCAATTCCCAGTTGATACTGCTTAATATTTTCTGATCAGTATGGTGCATTGTGTGATTTCTCCCCCATACATAGTTCCTACTCTTTTTTTAATTGAATTTTATTTATTTATTTTTTTATACAGCAGGTTATTATTGGTTATCTATTTTATACATATTAGTGTATATATGTCAATCCTAGTCTCCCAATTCATCCCACTACCACCACCACCCCACTTCCCCCGTTTGGTGCCCATATGTATGTTCTCTACATGTGTGTCTCTATTTCTGCCTTGCAAACCCCTTCATCTGTAACATTTTTCTAGACTCCACATATATGTGTTAATACACAATATTTGTTTTTCTCTTTCTGACTTACTTCACTCTGTATGACAGTCCCGAGGTCCATTCACGTCTCTACAAATGACCTAATTTTCTTCTTTTTATGGTTGAGTAATATGCCATTGTATATATGTACCACATCTTCTTTATCCATTCATCTGTCAGTGGATATTTAGGTTGCTTCCATGACCTGACCTGGCTATTGTAAATAGTGCTGCAATGAACACTGGGGTACATGTGTCTTTTAGATTTATGCTTTTCTCTGGGTATAGGCGGAGTAGTGGGATTGCTGGGTCATATGGTAATTCTATTTTTAGACATGGTTCCTACTCTTAATCACTTTATGATCATAGGTAACATGAAGTCACTCTGACAGTATATACATTAAGCTAGAAATACAATTTGCATATAAACTGATTATTTTCAAAGATTGATTGTAATTTTTCTTTCTATTCTGTTTTCTAACTATAGAAAAACATACCTTCATACATCTCATAAAGAAAGACAATAACCAGATAAAAGATGAATGAAGTAGCTGTGGTTTTAAAGTACCCCTCCACAACACTTAGGTCATTTCTAATTCTTTTTTAGAAATGACACCAAAAAGAAGGTATAAAGAGAGGTGAGAGTGAAAGATCAATTATGCAAAACCAGAACTATAATTTGGTCATTTCTTTTAGCTAGGGTAAGAAGAGCTAATGAAGGTGGCAATATCAGGTAAAGGAAAAGCTATTTAAGTAAAATTTGGGGATAAAGCAGGATTAAAATACATTTTCATTTATTAACTATTAAATATAACACATTCCTAATAAAATGGTTAGAACTGCTAATATTGATACTGCTAATACATGATACTCACATTTCATGAATTATTCCATTTAATCTTCATAAACTCACAAAATACACAAAATGTAAATAAGTTAACTAACTGGCCCAATGTTAAACAACTAGTAAGTTGCAGAGCATATATTTGAACCCAACTCTGACTAATTCCAGTACTTATGGCCTTTCTATCACCCAATGCCACACCATGTTAAAATAGAAAAAATTATCCTGCATAGATCACTTATTTTTCATATAGTAAAATGTTATTAATATCCTTCTCATACAAAAAAAAGTTACTGTAAGCACCCCAAGACTGTGCTTTATAAGGAAGAAAAGCCAAAGATCTACAACACAACAAAATCTAGGTGGAATATAGGCATACCTCAGTGATATTGCAGGTTCTGTACCAGATCACTCTAATAAAGTGAATATTGCAATAAAGCAAGTCACATGAAGTTTTTGGTTTCCCAGTGCACATAAAATTATGTTTATTCTGTACTGTAATCTATTACATGTACAATAGCATTATGTCTGAAAATCAATGGATATACCTTAATTTTAAAAGTCTTTATTGCTAAAAATGCTAACCATCAACTGAACCTTCAGTGAGTTGTAATCTTTCTGCTGGTAGAGGGTTTAAAATATTGCAAGAATTATCAAAATGTGACACAGAGACAGGAAGTGAGCAAATGCTATTGGATAAATGGCACCGATAGTCTTGCTCAATGCAGGGTTGCCACAAATCTTCAGTTTGTAAAACATGCAATAACTGTGAAGTGTAATAAAATGAAGCACAATAAAGTGAGATATGCCTGTACTAAACTCAAAAATTTTCAGGTATTTTTTACTTCATAACTCTGCATACCTTATGATTTCTCTTTACATAACAAACTGTATATGGTGCAATAGTAAATTACTATAAAATTAAGTTGTAACTATTCACCTTTTTGGGTAATGGCTAGGACTAAAATTTACAGTTTAGAACACCTGTCAAAAAAGATCCATGTGAGACCTTTACCAGTAATAATCAAATATGGTTCCTGTAGCTCTCCATGCAAAACAAATCAAGCCTGCCTACATAAGTTAAATTTGTGTTCTTATATTGATAGTCTGGCACACCCCATGTGCTAATTTGGCAATAATTCTCACCTACTTTATAAGGTTTCCTGTCCCTACTTCTTTTATTTCTTTTCCCTTCACTATCAGCTGTCACCCAACAGACTTTTGGTCACCCATTTTTTCCTTTTCATTTCTTTCTCTTTTCACTGTACAAATCCAAAGTTTTAATTCAGCAAAACATTTAAAAAAGGGGAGACAAATAGTATTGTTTTGAAGTACAGCCACTTAGGAATCAAATTCTAATACTAGTTTTTTTTTTAAAAAAATATTATAACAAGGATTTTAAGGTGAGAACAGCTTTCTTTTTAGACCACTTAGACTATCAATTTCAAACTCTTATTTGCTTTCACCCTTACTATATAAAGTGTTGAAGTAACAGCAAGCTCTAATAATTAAAAAAGGGGTTGTATCTCTGTATACAATTTTTGTATGTAGCACCTAGCACTGTTACATGGGCTACTAGGTATTTAATACACCTATCAAATTGTAAGCAGCTCTTTGCAGGAAACAGATTTTTGCAGGAAGCAGCTCTTTGCAGGAGGCCCTTTGTCCCATCACTTTAGCAGCTGTATTTTAACTTAACCTTACACCAGGTGCCCCCATGCTTCACTAATCTCTGGCCCAAGCATATTTCTCAAATATTTTGATCACATAATGCCTTGTCTAACCTGTTGATTTTTTTTCTTAGACTGAAGTAGTAGGAATGAAGAATAAGTAATTAACCTATGACTAGATCTTTTCCCTATCTTCCCCTTCAGTAACCTCACTAGCAAACTGCATGAACAAGGTAGCATCTAAAGAAAGATCACAAGGAGTCAGTAAGTCTGCACACAGTGAAAGATGACCAAGATTCTGACGCCCTCCCCAAATAATTAATTGCAACTAGCTTCCCCTTTCCCCTTTAAAAACTTTCATGGCTGAGCAGAATCTGTGGAATTGGTTCTTGGTCCACCTTCTCCCCAGGTTGCCAGCCTCCTGAATAAAGCAACTTTTCCTTTTCCAACCAACACTTGTGTCTCCAGTATCAGCTTTCAAGAGGCAAGCAGCTGAACTTGAGTTTGGTAACAAAATAACAATATTTTTACCAGTCCCCAAAGCATTTTACCAGTCTAACTTTTCTCTAGGAGGCACACAAAAGTAAAGTAATAATAATACTAAATAAATAAAGTAATAAAACTTATCTTCAATAAATATTTAGCATCTATGGTATGCTAGTTAATTAGTTAAAACAGAAAAGTACAGAGGATATTGTCACTATCTTACAGGAGCTCACAATCTTTGGGGGTGGCGATGGATAAAACATGCTCACATATGCATAAGGTAAAAATAATTAAGTACCTTGTGGCCACTTTCTGGAAGATTTAATGAGTAGCTGGTTACAAATTGTCCTCACACTTAAGGCAGTTAATATGAATCAAAAACTGTGCAATATTTAATGGCACTAAAGATTAAAAGAAGTTATTATGGAAGGCAAAAGGAGGAAGCAGGCAGAAAATTCTATAGCCTCTAGGTCTTCAGTGTTGAGAGAGCCATGAAGCCAGCCTCCTCTTCTCCCTTTTCTACACCGCGCCCCCAACTCTTGCTTTTCCCCTAGGTCTCAGACCTTCCCTTCTCCACAAGGAACTCTGGCCCAGGCCCAGGCATGACAGCAGATAAGTGCTCTTCATTGTTACCGTACATTTGAGTATTTCCCATCTTTCTTTCTTGTCAACCTATTATTTCATGTGTATGTTTTTCATCATTAAGTAGATTATAAGATCTCTGAAGGCAAGAATTTAATTTTTTTAAAAAGTAACTTTTATCACTCCTAACAATGAGAATAGCACTAAACATACAGGAGCTCATAAATACTTGTCTGTTTTTTTTTGTTGTTTGTTTGTTTGTTTTTGCGGTATGCAGGCCTCTCACTGCTGTGACCTCTCGCGTTGCAGAGCACAGGCTCCGGACACGCAGGCCCAGCGGCCATGGCTCACGGGCCCAGCCACTCCGCGGCACGTGGGATCCTCCCGGACCGGGGCAGGAACCCGCGTCCCCTGCATCGGCAGGCGGACTCTCAACCACTGCGCCACCAGGGAAGCCCCTTGTCTGTTTTTTTAATTAAAGTGTCTCTCAGGGACAATGGAAAAAGATTGACTGGGATTCATTTTAACCTGAGAGACCCCCTGTTTCTTTCAGGACTCAACACAGACATGGCAATACTCTCCACGTTGCAAAGTTCTTTAAAAGACCAGGGTGCTCAAAAGAAGGAAGCCACTTAAAAGATACTGTATTCAAAGCTTTGGAAAATGCCCTGGATTAGAAGAATTAAATTTAAATTTCCTAATCCAATTCCTTTATTGGATTTTTTTAACATGTCTTTCATTAATAGGTAATGCAAACAATAAAAATCAAAGACAATTTAAGCACAAACTACATCCCTCAACAAGTTAAAATACAATCACCCAGACCCTAGATAGAATCCTTGCTTTCAACCTAGAACATTTTATTTAAAACAGACTAATTTCAAGCACTATACTGTGACATTTATCATGTACAGTAATTCCATTTAGAACTTAGAGCAACCTAAAATCAAATGGCATTAGTTCTATAGAACTTAATTTAAAAATCAATCTTTTCGGGCTTCCCTGGTGGCGCAGTGGTTGAGAGTCGCCTGCCGGTGCGGGGGACACGGGTTCGTGCCCCGGTTGGGAAAGATCCCACATGCTGCGGAGAAGCTAGGCCTGTGAGCCATGGCCACTGAGCCTGCACGTCCGGAGCCTGTGCTCCGCAGCGGGAGAGGCCACAATAGTGAGTGGTCCGCGTACTGCAAAAAAAAAAAAAAAAAAAAAAATCAATCTTTTCTCTTTTTCGTTTTAAGCTTTCAGAAAACATGCAACATTTGGAAAAAAAAAAGCATTCTATTCCTTTTAAAAACACAGAACGGGATGGTCTGTCTGAACCCTAGTACAAAAGCATTTTGGTGTTAATACTTACCATGTGGGCATTTAGCCTTACAAGCTAATTACTAGATATGAGGTACTATCATCATTGGTTAAATGCCAGTGATGGATACGAAAAAAAAAATAACATGCCATATGGTTTACAAAAGAAGTAATAAAATTACTTAATTGTTATGGCAGAAAGTTCATCTATACAAGGACTAATGCCAAGCTTATTTATATGCTGGGCCATCTAATTACTTACCACTGGAACGCTACTGGGCTCAGATAACTAATCCATTAGGAGAAATGATTCTCCCCTGCAAAGATAGAGAACTGCCCTAGGTAGTCCCATGCCAAATTCTCAGCATTTTTGTTATACAATGGAAGAGTCATACTGACCCCCGCCCCAAAATAGGCAAGGTAGTTGGGATGTAGTCATTTAGTCTCTACAGGGAGCCCATGAACTTGACCACAATAACACTTGCAGAGCTATGACTAAGTGACTATTAGAGATAACAGGAAACCCTAGAAGAACATAAAGGGAGGGTCCTTCTCCCATATCTAGGTAATGCAATTTCCTAGATTTCTAGTGGGAAATCAGACTCAATTCCTAAAAGAAATTCAATAAATCAAAGACTTTTCCAGATACTTATGCCACAATCCCTGAGAGATGGAACATTTCAGCTGTCAGGTAGGAGAGATAGCTATATAAGAAGATAAAGAGAAGTTTGATGACCCAGCTGGTCTTGGTAAAGTGTGTGGTAAAGGCAGCAACCATGCCAAACAGGAGCCCAGTGAAAATGCCTCCTATTCCAACCAAAACATATTTCCCTATCCCAGCCAAAATATCCAATGGTTTGATAGATGGCATTTCAGAGAAAGATTTGAACAACTTATAGAGCACCTTCATAAAAAAAGATTAGAGTGAATTTACCAATTAGAAAAGTCTCAACTTATGCCCTATGTATCCTTCTATTTTGAGGTTTCTCAACTTTGAAGTCCTCCAACTCCCCATTTCTTTCCCAACATGAGTTCCTAGAAATCTTCCCTACATCAAAAGATATTTCTACAAGTCAATATCAAATTATGTATGATTCTGTTTGAAAATTGTCTGATGGGCTGTGACTATATGCTTCATGGCTAAAATATTCTTATTTGACATGACTAGAAAGACTGTGGCCTCCAGAAGTTTTATCCTAGTTTAATAAACTGATACAAGATTAGTATAGTATCAAAAAAGCATGGTTATTTTTGAAAACATATTAATGACCAGTAAATCATATTCTCTCAATTCATAAACTTATTCCTAAGACTAAATTGCTCAATCATGGTCTAAACCAGAATTCAATTCTTATTTAAATTCCAAGGGTGACCATAAGAGAACCTAATTAATTACCATGAAAGCTCATGCTTCGGATACTTACAACAGTAACAGCATCATTAAGGAGGGATTCTCCAAACACCAAAATATGAAGCTTTCCATTCACATGAATTTCTTCAAATACAGAGAGTACAGCCACAGGATCTACTGCAGCAATCAAACTACCAAACCAAAAGTTATGGAGCAATGACACATCTTGAAGTTTGAAGTACTTCACCTGACATATGCCATAGAGGAAAAGGCCTATCCCAAATGCATTCCACATGGTTCCAACTACAGCATATGACAGAATGGTCCCTATGTTTTCAAAAAATGGCCAACTAGGCATAAAATATCCTGCATCAAGGACTATTGGTGGAAGTAAATACAAGAAAAATATATCACTGTTTATGACTGGTGGGGATTTGTCATTTAAACTGTAAATTAGTCCTCCCATGATGAGACCTACAAATATCAAGAGGCAGCTTTCAGGTACAACTGCAGGTAACTTATTATAGAGGTGAAATCCTAGAAGAGAGAAAAAAGATAGACTATTATAACATCTTTATTATCAGTCATCTCTATATGTCAGCCTTCTTCTCAAGCCTCATGATTTCAGGAAAATAGCTTCTCAGTCATTTTGCATTTTACATTTTAATAATGACTTGATAAAGATGCAGATGCATGAGTGGAGACAATTTTCTTTATAATGGAAAATATTTTTTTTCAGTGTCCACTGAATCATTTTCAAATGTGAGTACATGTTTTAAAATGGAAACAATGCATTTATCAGCTGGCAATATTCTTCTGCTCTTCTCATGATCATAGTCAAAGACATCAGAAACTTAAAAATATAGAAATGACAACCATAATTCAAATGTCTGCTTTGAATAATAAGAGTTGAAAAGGGCTTTAGTAATAATAACTAACTCTTCATTGATGAGGAATCACAACTACTTATAAGGAAATTGAGGCCAAAGAAGTAAAGTGACTTTTCATGGCTAAATGGTAATTATGTGGCAGAACTGAGGTGACAACCCAGCCAGGTCTCCTGACTTTTAGCTTAGTGTTCCTATAATTACCCCAAACTGTCACTTGGTCTGATTGACAGATATGGTCTTAACACTAATGCATGCTACTGAATTATCAAAATACAATCCCAACTATAAAGTTAGTTTTTTCTCATACAATGATATGAGTCTTTCATCCCACGAGGGAAATGCAGCCATATCTAGCAACCCACATAGCAGCAGTTCTCTGTTTTATCCTGTATTCTTTTACCTTTGCCCACATTATATGCCACATCATCATGCTCTAGCTTACATGAAGCCTATAAATAACGACTCTAATTGTCATCAATCCTCTCTGCTATAGAAAGGACCTTAATGGTCATCTGAGCTAATCCATCCCCTTCCTCTCTGCCCCAGTCACCACTAATACACTGCTGAGATCCCTTTCTAAAATATTTGCTAATTAATTTGACTACAACTTTCTCAAGGATTGAAGCTAGTTTTTACATTAATCCCCTAGCACACTGATAGCACATAGAAATAGCTCAAAAGATACTTATCAAATAAATAATAAATATATTTTTAGAAAAGAAAGTCAGTTGGTTCCTAAGCTAGACTTTAAATAGTTTCAAAAGTGCTTTCATGTATACTCTTCTATTTGATTTTCTCATCATACCAACACAGCGATGTAAATACTGTTATCCCCATATTAGAAATGATAAATATGAGGCCAAAGAAGTACTTCAATCATCTAACACATACTGATTGCCTATGTGCCAGGCACTGGCTCCTAAATTTGAGCAAATATTAAATAGCTCAAAGTAATCTTATCTTTCCACTAAACCATGCTAGGTCTCTCTTTATCCTCTACAGAACCACTTATTTCCTCTAGGCATTGAAATAATTTGAAAACTCCTCATGGGAAAGATGGGGTCTTATTCATCTCTGTAGCCCATGGGCCCAATATAATGCTCCACACATAAAATGTGCTCAAAAATATTTGTTGAATGAATGCTAACAAGGAATTTTTTTTAAATTTACATTCTCTTACAAGGTCACAGCAAAATATTATCTGTCAGTGATGGCTCAATAAAGTCCTACTTAAACACATTGGGATGGAAGACCTACTGGGAAGTCCCTTTGCCCTGTTATCCTGAAATTAACATTTAATTAGACTATTTATTACAATCAATATATCTAGTACTGAAAAAATAATTTAAAAGAAACCTAACCCTAATAACCTTAATTATTAACCCTAATAATTTAAAAGAATCCACAAGTGCTAATTACTATCACCCAAAACAGCATGTATTTCTAATCAAGGAAGCATGAGACTAGCATTCTAGTTCTGGTTTGTTGAACTTCACAAAGCATCTTCTCTCCCTGGGCCTCTGGATAAGAATGATTTCTAGGGTTTTTCCAGCTCTGACAATCTATCGTGCTATGAATCTATGGATTTTCTGTGTCATCATTAAATATTACATTTCATGAATGATAAAGCTTTGGTGTCTATAAAGTCACTTAAATAACACTTTGAAATGCTGAACATGATTTATTTTAGAATAAATTCATTTTAAAATGACAAAATTCTACAGTCTTTTATGTTTTCCTGGCATTGTTTTTGGTTCTCAACCTACTTAAAAATGTTAACTTCATCATAAATACTTTGAACTGTTAAAGGACTCTCATAATTTTAATACCACCAAGGCAAAGGTCTGATAAATTATTAAAGAACATAAGAGGAATAACTGATAATAAATCTCCTTAGGAGAATCACAACACTAGTAAATCAGGGTGTTCATAAAGGTGAAATAGTTAAAACATAGCAGCTCTTCTTTTCTTGCTGGATTTAGTCTTTGTGTTTCCACTTAAATTCTGAGTGGTGACAAAAAGGCCTATCTTTTAAAAAATAGGAAATGGACTTGTTCCACTTTCTCACTACCTGGCAACTATAATGAGCATCCTGTGAGGAAAAAAGGTTGCCTAAAGACTCAGATCAGCTAGAATCATTCTATTAAGATTTCTCTGTTCTCCCTTTTAAAGTTATGCCTCATCTTCTCAACCCTTGAACAGCTGGGACCCTTTGCAGTCTAAGTTCCTGTGCTGAGCCCATTAATTCCACCTCCTTCTGCTGGGAGACCACCAACATTTGAACATAATCACTGCAAGAGGGTTTGAGGTATGAAGATAAAGATCCTTGTGACAGAGCTCAGGAGGCAAATATTCCACTTTGCCTTTCTCTGGTCTATTAAGGAAAAGGTGCCTTTCTTAACATCTGGAAAGGCCCTGAAAGTCCCCTCCTCCATTAGGCAACTCCCTAGGAGAGCCTTGGGAAGTTTCTCAATTATCTTTTTTTTTTTTTTTTTTTTGCGGTATGCGGGCCTCTCACTGTTGTGGCCTCTCCCGTTGCAGAGCACAGACTCCAGATGCACAGGCTCAGCAGCCATGGCTCACGGGCCTAGCTTCTCCGTGGCATGTGGGATCTTGCCGGACCGGGGCACGAACCCGTGTCCCCTGCATCGGCAGGAGGACTCTCAACCACTGTGCCACCAGGGAAGCCCACTCACTTACCTATCTTTGCCAGAGAGGCTAACATAATCCAGAGTGTGATCTCGAAAGGAATTTGCACATGCTGGTAATACAGGGAAAAGAGGAGTGTGTGAGCAGACACCATCGAGGCATTTTCCTGTGTTCTTTTGGGTCCCCAGCTGCTATTTTTTGCCGTCTGGTCCCAGTAGTGCAGCATGTTACCCCCAGAGGTGCCCAGAAGCTGGGAGCAGAGCTGCCCCAGTAGCAGAGGTAAGAGGAGGCCCAGCCCATGGGCCACCACCAGCTCTGCCAGCTGTGCTTGCTAAAGTACTTAATCTCCCCCCCACCCCGCAGCTGCAGTTGCTCACAAATGCAGTTTGCTGTCCCTGACCCTTAGTCCTGCTGTCTAGCATTTAATGGATCAGTGAAAATTCCAGCAGCTCCATGGAGTCCTAGAAGAGAAATGCTGGGCTGTTATGCCCTGGAATGAAATTAGAGCCAGAGCCAGCAAAGGGAGGAAGCTGGGACAAATTCATTGATTGACATGGAATAGGATTTTACCCCCAGTCCTAACTCTCAAGGGAAGAAATTCACTGGGAACTGGATTCTGGCCACTTAGCAATCTATTTTCTTACTAAAGATAACTCCAATTCAGAATGGATATGGAAAACTATTCAAGAATAATTCCTAAATCTCCAGAGACTATCAAGACTTCTGCGTACGAGAATCCTAACTAGTATGCCAAATTCAAGCTGTCTTTTGGGGAAAACTCTAGAGGTAGAGCTCCTTATTTCCACAGAGAGGCGAAGGGGTCAACAAAATTAAATCAGCTGCTCCTGGAAATTCTAGGAGAAAAGTCTTTTCTTTTTTATGAATAAATGGCCTAGTACTTAAGAGGGGAATAGAAATACTATTTTTATTTTTTTACCATAATTCCTATCTTCCATGTGATATCTTTCAATAGAACTTCTGAAAAAGGACAAGCACCTTCTACTCCAACTTCCACTCCATGTAAATTATGCCTACTTTACTTGTTAATCAATTTTCTCAGGTTTCACCATGAAAAATATGTATTGATTACTTATAAACTCAGTGAGATTTCACTAGAGAGGCCAATCTCCAGAATAGTTACATATCCTTTTGTATCATTGTGCCCTTTTCATTTTTATTATCCTCAAATTAGGCATAATTTTAAACCTGGTGTCTTCTTTTCTGTTGCTGTCCTTTGTCAAACTCTTTAGAGGACATCTTGTTACATAGATTACCAAATAGAATAGCATCAAAAATTTAATATTTACATATTTATTTTGTTTGTGGCAATTGGGGAAAATGTAATTAAATGTGAAATGTGATGAAATAAATTTTCACATATTGAGGTATGGGGAAGTCATTCTGTCTTATACATAAGTAAACTTGAATTTTATGCTAATTAAAATAGGCTGTTTGTGGCCTATCAAACATACATTGTACATCTGCTTTAATTATTAAAGAAAAGGGCACATTAACCAGAAGTAAAGAATGTCCATGTTAGAAATAAACATTAGCCTCCTTTCCTGAACACTAATGCTGGTACTCCTTTGATGATAAGACTCCCTACCCAGGTGCCAAAGCCATAGTGACTCACTGTGTACGTGTAAATCTGCTTTTGTGAAACTTTGAAGGAATGTATCCCTGACTTGTTTAATGTTCTTTGTTCTGAAAAGATATAAAATTGTACTGAAAACCATGCTTTTCTGGAGCATTTCCTCAGAGTTATCTGAGAGGCTGTCTTCCAGGCTATAGTCCTCTGTTTGGCTCAAATAAAACTCTTTTCAATTTCTATTATAAATTGCTTATTGATTATTTTCATCAACAAATATATTGTGTTATTAGTTTCAGAGAAAGAATAGAGCCAATCTAAAAAAAGAAAAAGTTTTCTGAAATTTCCATGTGATTTCTTTCCCTGAACTTTCAATGCTAAGCATCCACATCACATTGTCCATATAACTAACTGTTAGTATGAATAATATACATATGAATCCTGTGACAAGTTGATAAAGATGGTGAATTTTCTCTACTATTGCATTTTTAACTACATCTTTGTATTTGTTCTGTATTATTATAAAATCCTTTATTAGTATTGTTTCTTAATTATAAATATTTTGTACTTTCAGCCTGTGAAATTAAATAGACCAGAATAGATCCCCATTTTCTCAGGGTAAAGACATTGCATTATAGACATTGCTTATATAAAGACATATGTTTATATAACAAAGCTTGCAACAGCTACTCAATAAAAATATTTCATGGGGGAAGGTGATAAGTCTATTTTAAAATGATGTACACTGAGTATTATAGCAAATATAAATATTTGTGATACCAAGGAAAATTATTTTTTCTTGTTTTCTTTGTGCTCAAAATACTGCAAAATTACACAGTAAAAGTAGAAAAGTATTTTCCTGGTAAATTCTTCTTTTTAATAATAATCATCCTTCCCTTTCTGACAGAAAGCAAAAACTATATATACATATACACACATAGAAAGGGAGGAAGGAAGAAACTAAGGAAGGCCAAAATAAGTAAATAAGTACTTCACAAAACAGGATGTAGGACTGCTATCATATTTGACTATTCACAGAGAACACAAGTAATTAAAATACGGGAGCCCTAGGCTATTAAATAAATCGATGACCCAATTTTTTTCTTAGTTGCTTAAACACCATCTATCCTAACAGCTAATGATAAATCAGTGACCCATTTTTCAACAAAAAGGAATAATTTGGAGACACAAACTCACCAATGCATAAGCCTTTGATATGTCAACAAGCAGTCTTCTTGAAAATAAATCTAATTTTTTAAAGTGGGGTATAAGTTAAAAATCTGACAACTTAAAATTTAATTTCCCTGTAAATTTCTCCATTTGCAATTTCATTTACCATGATCCTGTACACAGCATTTAGCTATTTACTTTGTTTTTAGATCAGAGACTGCAAATTTGACACTAACCACTATTCTCAGTAATTATTTTCCAGGTTTATGTTAGACCAAGTTCTAGAGTAATCATATCAGGTGTGGAATATTCAACATTGGTGTCCATCATTATCTAGGTCTAGATTTTTATATAAGAGGCATATAATGTGATTTTAGGATCTATGGAAGGTTATTCCATGAAAAGAAAAACACCTCTCCATTCTTTTCTCTTTTTATTGATTATAATTTATATTTAATAAAATGCACAGTTCTTAAGTGTTCAACTTGATGTTTTGGCAATTTATATACACCTGCATAACTACTACCCAAAGAAAGATATTGAACCTTTGTCTCATGCTCCTTTTCAGCTTATCCCCACCTTAACACACAGACAACCACTGTTCTGATTTTTTTTCAATAGATTAGTTTTTACCTATTATTGAACTCCATATGAATTGAATCATAAAATATCTACTCTCTTGTGTCTGGCTTCTTTTGATCAGCATAGTATCTGTGGTAATTATCCACATTGTTATATGTATCAGTTGTTCAATCCTTTTTACTGTCAAGTGCTGTTCCATTGTACAAATATCCCACAATTTGTTTATCCATTCTTATGTTGATGGACATTTGTGTTGTTACTAGTTTTGGCGACTGTGAAAAAGGCTGCTATGAATATTATTGAACAAGCTTTGTGTAAACACATGTTTTTATATATTTTGGGTAATTGTTTATGCATGTATTTGATAGGTATTTCCCTCCTTTTAAAAAATACAAGACAAATATTTAATTCTATAACCCATTGTTATTAAGACATATAATGTAAATCTGTAAAGAACATAATTATTAACTTAAATTCATAATATGTGGACTTTCCTGGTGGCGCAGTGGTTAAGAATCTGTCTGCCAATGCAGGGGACATGGGTTCAAGCCCTGGTCCAGGAAGATCCCACATGCCGTGGAGCATATAAACCCATGCACCACAACTACTGAGCCTGAACTCTAGAGCCCGTGAGCCACAACTACTGAAGTCCACATGGCTGAACCCATGCTCTGCAACCAGAGACGCCACCACAATGAGAAGCCCCAACACCACAATGAAGAATAGCCTCTGCTTGCCACAACTAGGGAAAGCCAGTGCACAGCAATGAAGATCCAATGCAGCCAAAAACTAATTAATTAATTAATTAATTTAAAAAATTCATAGTATGAGATAGATGACTGATCTCAGAGGACTTGGTAAATATAAAAGTGCAATAAACTATGAATTAGAAGACCTCGATTCTAGTGCCACCATTAGGTGCTAGTTCTGATTTCGGACGCACACAGCAGGAAGCAGCAGCTTGCAGCAAGCAGCAGTGAGTAGTAGCTGGAAGCAAGATCCTAGTTCCCGGGCCAGGAGTCCTAACGACTAGACCACAGAGGCCAGTGGCTAGCTCCTGGATCCCCCAGTTCTTGCCTGCCTTGTCAGGAAAGAATTTGGGCGAGGAGACAGAAGGTAAAGAGAAAAGTTAAAAGTTTATTGGAAAAGTAGAGTACATGTGGAAAGACACACGGGCAAACTCAGAGAGAGAGAGTCGCCCCTTTGGGAAGTTTAAATTCTTTATAAAGGGGTGGTTTGCTGGGTTTTTGTCTCCCATCTGGCCAATCATCTTGTTTTGTCCCCCTTGGCTAATTTGTCTCAGGACCCTCCCCTTAGGTGCGCACGCACCTCTCAGCCAAGATGGATCTTGACGTGAAAGGGTCTGGGAGAATCAAGACTCACTATGGCCTGGCAGTGTCCCCTGACTTTTGACCCCCAAGGACCCCTTCTGCACATGTGCAGTGTCTCTCTTATCTCAAGGAAGGGAAATATATAACCTCTTGATCTTTACTCAAACGGGGTTTAGCCCCTCTCTGTCCCTGCCATGACTGTTATCTTAAGGTGTCCACAGGAGACAAAGGCTGGCTATTTACTCTGTTTCTGTTGATACTTCCATTTTAGAGAGCAAACAGGAGGCTGATTGTAAATGCCTAACCTGGAACCCACCTATCTCCTGTCTCAGGAAATGCAAACAGGAGGTTAGTTGTAAGTGCCTGGCCTGAAATCCATCTTTTTATCACCCCAGTCAATGTAAATAGGAGGCCAGTTGTAAATGCCTAGCCTGGAGCCCATCTATCTCCTACCTCAGTTCTATGACCTTAGACAGTTTACTTAACCTTTGTGAACTTCTATTCACTCGTCTTCAAAAATAAGGTTTAGTGTTCTAAATCATTTGTATCTTCTATGCACCTATTATGCTATGTGGGGATAGAACTAGATGCTGTAGACATGAGGGGTAACACTGATTCCCTGCAATCAAGGAGCTTATGAGTTAGTGGGAGAAATAGACACATCGACCTGAAAGGTCATTAGAATATAATAAGTGAGATTCATTCAACAATAAGAATATAACCAATAGGTATCTATTGAGTGTATACCTTGTATTTCCTGCTAGGTATTTGGCATATGATGCTAAATACTTCCAATATAGGTTTGGCCTTTGTGGTACAGACTGATGGGAGATACAAATTAAAAATCCAATCCTAATGTAGTACAACTAGATACTGGGGGAATACACAACACATGGGAGCACAGAATCAAGGTTCTTAACCCAGACTAAAAGAAGAAAGAAGACAGAGAAAACGTTCTGGAAAAAATCTGAACTGAGACTCAAAGGAAAAAAAGTTGGAAATAGTCTGACAAAAAGGGATGTGTTTCACTAGCAAAGCAAAATAGAGACATAAACAACCAGAGAAAGATCATGGCAAATTCCAGGAATGAAAAAAAAAT
Source organism: Aethalodelphis obliquidens (assembly GCF_003676395.1). NCBI lineage: Eukaryota > Metazoa > Chordata > Mammalia > Artiodactyla > Delphinidae > Aethalodelphis > Aethalodelphis obliquidens. The sequence goes on along the minus strand of NW_020838050.1, from coordinate 650,072 downwards.
TGTGTGACTGCATCTTAATTGAGTGGCATGAATAAAGACTTTGAGACCGATTAGGAGATGACAGTAACCTGAAATAGAGACACAACAATGAAAACATAAAGTTAACAGATTAGAAAGATTAGCAGCAACAAGAAGCTGCTACTACCCCTAGGCTGAAGAGACAAAGAGAGGAGATGGAAACTTATCACAGAGGCCAGAATAACCTGGCAGAAGCTAAAACATTAGCAGTAATGTTCAGCGAGAGCTAGAGTCATGAACAGTTGCTGCCAGAGACCTCCCCAAGGAAAATAAGAGAGAGAGAGAAATACTCTGGCCTCTCTCTTCTCTCTCTCCAAATTCCCATCACTACCTACAATTGTACGAGTCCACCAGGAAGCCAGCTGACACAGGAGCCTGAGAAACACAACCTAGAGGAGTCTGCCACTCTGCAAACAGAGCAAAGCAAGCAAATGTCAAGGAATGGATCTGAGAGCAAACAGGTCCAAGACTGGCACACAGTTTTAATTACTATATACTAATACAAATACAAATACAAATACTAATACTATCTCAGCTGCATGTGAGAAAAAGAAGGAGACAAAAGAAGAGAAGACATCAAAAAAAGAGCAAACACACAAGAAGTGAAAGCTTTCAATCTCTTCACTTCTTTGAATAGGAGAGGCCTGAGTGTACCCACACATAGACTGAAATCTTTATTTCTACACCCAATCAGTTAAGAATATGACACATCCCATCAAAATGTGTGGCTCAGCAGAGTAGTGATTTGCAAACAAGGGAGTGGAGATGGAAATATTAGGTATTCCAGAGGTTATGTGTAGTTTGAAGTGCCTCCCCAGCTTTGATGAATGCTCTTACACACACACGTGCACGCGCACACACACTCAGAATCACTACACTTTTTTATTGATAACATCCACATTATTAAAGAGGTCCGTATCAGAAAATCCCTGCCTGTACTTTTTCAGAGTCCTTTTGTTATACCAAGAGATATTCCTGCCTGGAGAAATGACTCTTTTCTAAGAAAATAAGATGGAGCATCTATTACTGACAGAAATAGAAAAGAAGAGGAAATTGATAAGTAGTCACCCACAGGGGCATATCCCAGACATAGGAATGTACAGGCACTGGAATATCCCTAAAGCAGATGAGCTTTCCCAAGAAGTCACAAAGGGGAATAACCATGGAGAAAAAGTTTGCATTTGCACATATGACACACCATGAGGGCATTTGGTGCCAAAATACACTGGAGCATTCCAGTAAGATATATTTTCTTCCCCTCAACTCCCCTTCAAACACCAACCCTCCTGCATGAGCTAGAGGCAGCCAAACAAGCAGGGAAGAAAGGCATAAAAAGGAATTTAAAGGAATAGGAAAGAAGCCACCCACACATAACCTCCTCTCTACCACCACTTCTCACTGCAGGCTTCCAATCATGAGTCAGACCCAAATACAGGAAGAGAGAGAGAGAGATTAAAAATATAGTAATAGACTAGATTGATGTTTGTCATACTTAAAATTAGACTGTTGATCCCTGAAAGTGACCAGTAAAGCAATGAGATATGCCCAAGATATAAACCATAAGCAGAATATGGATATTCTACAGAGCTTAGTTAAAAAGTAATAAGGATAATAAAATAGAGGAAGAAAAATAGAGCAAAGAAAACTCAGTCAACCTAATGAAGATTGTCAACATAACAAAGATCAAAAAAGATAGGAAAAAACTCTAGAAACTGCAAATAGGAAGACACAAAATAACATATAGGAATAGGTCTAAATATAATCATAATGATAGGCAATGTAAGTGGGATAAACTCATTATTAAATGGCAGATGCTCTCAGATTGGAGTTGCTAAATCCAGCTATATGTTGTTAGCAAGAGATAAACCTCAAATAAAAGTTGCAAAGAAAAAGATAGAAAAAATATACAAAGCAAATTGCTTTAAAAATGAAATATAGCAATATTAATATCTCACAAAAGAGATTAAAGGAAAAAACTACTTGATATAAAGCTGGAGATGACACTGATATTGAAAGACATGAAATACTGTCATTGTTCTCTGAATAAGGCAGGAGCTTAAGGAGAACAGGATGATATGTGGAGTACTGGCCTAAGTCCATCTGAAAACGGGTCCAAATGTTCTATGGACCTACGTTGTTGTTATTTCTCCAGTCCCTGGGTAATAATTGGGTTGGGATATTCAACATTTGGCAGAAATCTTATATTGGATCCCCTTCCAATATAAAAGCAATGCAGTGATTGGTGGTCCTCACCGAACGTTGGATACAGTAGTATATCACACTTAGAAATATTGTCCTTACCCATTTATCAAGAGATTTAAAAAGTGCAGTTTTGAGTAGGGCTCTGAGCAGTAAGAGAGGGTGTTTTGTTTCCCATTCATCCCATTAGTGATAAACACCTTAGAGTTATGGCAATGACCAAAAATACAACAACCAACACTGGACAGATGAAATCAACAGCAGTTTAAGAGGCATATATACTCACAGCCCAGGGGAGGAGGACACCATATGCCACACAAGACTACCTGAGTGTTGCAATCTGGAATGGAGTGAACAAGAAAGGGCTGTGGAAAACAGGCTTTATAGTATCAAGAGAGTGAGGTGCTGCCTAGTTCCTGTCAGAAGATGAAATTGGCTTGTTTGAATAATTCTATAGGCTGGAGAAGAACTGAAACCCACTACCCAGGGATAAGCAGGAATTGTGCCTGGCACCCTTGATAAGGAGGGTGGACTAACTAGGAGACCTTATCCACAAGGCAGAATACAGAGGGGAACTTTGCATTTAAGCCAAAGGGGCCTTTCTGGTTTCAGATATCAAGGCAGCATATAATATTGGGCCTTAATTTTAGACTTTATATCACAGAAGCTATGAAAAAGATCCAGGTGAAAGCAGCCCTTTTCTCAGATCATATGATCTAGCAGATTTGATGGTGTGAGAGGTATCTGTAGTGGATGGGATGCTGTGTGCACTCTATAGCCCCAATTAGAGAGTTATAACACAGACTCCAGGGGTTATGGAACAAGGTCGTGCCTTCTGCAGCAGATAACTCCTTGATGTTTGAAAAGAAGACCTAGATGTGCTACTAAACCCTAGTAGAGACTAAACACATGACTAAGGGACATCAGTGACTACCACTAGAGCTGACCATCGTGAGCTGGTTATTATCAGATCCACCAAGTCAATAGCAATCCATCATTCAATAGACTGGTCTCAAAATAAGTTGCACAAACAGAAGGCCTAGACTTCTTGTCACTTATCTCTGTTGCACTGATGTCTCTCCCTTGTCTAGGGTACCCTATGACCAGCTGTAAAAAAAAAAAGACAGAGAGAGAGAGAGAGAATATTCCAGGGCCTGGTTCACATATGGTAGGCTCAGTATACTGTTGTAAACCAAAAGTAGCCTGTTACTGCATCTATCAGCCACATATATAAATGTCCTTAAAGGGGAGAAATAAATGAAAATCCTCCAACTTGGCAAAATTTTATATAGTATACCTGGTTATCAATTTGATGTGTATAATACATTAATTATAAAAATGTCTGCAATTCTTTATCCTGTTCTTCCTGACTTTTCAACTCCTCCCATTAAGAGGTAAAGTCTATTTCTCCATCCCTTGAGAATGGGCTGGCCTTGTGATTTGTCTGGCCCGTTGCATGAAGCATTAAGTAACAATTCAGGGCCTAGTACTCAAGAGGCTTTCTATGCTTCCCCTCTCTCTCAAAACCCTTATATGACTATATGAACAAGTCCAGGATAGTTTGCTGGATGATGAGTTGCATGTGGCCCCCAATTATCCTAGCCAATAGGCAACAAATTACCATACATGTGAGAAAAGCCCTTTTAGACCAGCCATCTCCCAGCTGATGTAGTAGTTGACCACAGATGCATGAACAAGCCCAGCTGAGATCAACAAAGCATGATCTAGAAAAACAGAATCATCCAGCTGACCAAAATCTCATGAGCAAAAATATATGTCTATTGTTTTAAACAGTTGAATTTGGGGGTGATTTATTATGTAACAATAGCTAACTGATACAATGTGGAAGGAGAACTAGATGGAAATGTGGATATCCATGGCCTTCTGGGCAGTGATAATGGCTTGGCCAGCTGGTCAGAGGCCTGGAAATAGCAAGATTAAAATATTGGAGACAAGGAAGTCTAGGGTAGAGGTATGTGAATGACACATAGGAATGGGCAAAACATGAAAAAGTTTGTAACACACATTAATGTTGAGGATGTCCTCAACATTTAAGTGAATTGGATAATTCACCCTATAGCTATCAGCCAACCTCTCTTCTAGGCTATCCCAGTGCTCTTGTAATGGAACCATGAATAAATTGGCTACAATAGTAGCACTGAGAGCTAAGCAAAGGCTTTTCTTAACTAAAGCTGATATAGCTACCTCTACTTCTGAATAACCAATCTACCAGCAGCAGAGACTGATATTGAACTCTTGATATAGTATGATCCCTTCAAAGAGACCAGCCAGCCACTGTTGTTGGTTAATGACATAATTCTTCTTCCATCTGAGGTCTACTAGTTCTACCGTATGTCACATCATCTGAGATCAGTCAGCCTAATTAAAAAGCCTAGTAGGTGTTCAATGAATGTTCCATTTGGAAAATACACCACACAAGGTTGTGGCACAATCCTCTAGTATAAAGCATATTCCTTGAACAAATAGCTGATATATGGTTCTTATCCTCAATACTAGAATAAATTGGTCCAGTGAATAATGGGATTGGCTCCTCTCTCCAACCCTTGTGGGCTGACTTTCTATTCTTAAATTCTTAGGCTCTGCCAGGTTCAAAGCCCTTGTTTCAACTGGGAAACAATGCTTCTAAAAAAGAGGAGAGTGTAGGGTGCCACTGAACATGAAACTACAACCCCCACTTAGTCAGTTAGGACTTCTGATAAAAGTAGACCAGCAGGCAAAGGAAGAATTTAACATTAATGGTGGAAATTGACCATATTACTATGAAGAGCTAAGGTTACTCTTATATGAGTGAGGTAGGGAGAAATTTCTAGAACCCAGGGAATTTTACTAGGGTGTCTCTTTGTGTTTCCACACCTCATAATAATGCTTAATAGACAATTACAGTTATTATAACCAGGCAAGGGCAAGTCAACTAAGGATTCAGACCTCTTAAGATTGAAAGTTTGGATAATTTCACCAGACAAGCAACCTATCCCAACTAAAATACTGACTGAGAGTGAGGGGAAAATAGACTGCAGGTGGAGGAGTGAGACAATAAATATCAATACGGACTTGGGACCAGTTGTAATGGCATGGACAGTAGTAGCATGTTCCATTAATCTCCCCCATGTATTGTCACTTTTAGAGAATGCAGTTGGCCACTGCATTAAAAACTTAAGGGAGAGACAGAGAATGCAAAGGGTGGACTCTATAGGACACATCTTGAGCACTATGTCACAGAATCTCACCCTCAGGTCTGATTCCAGCCACATACTGACAAAAAGTGTTTTGCAAGCTTTGATCCCACTTCATGCTGACAATACCTCATCTCAATAGAATAATCCTCAACTAAATTAGGACCAGGAGTCAATGGAAAGACGATACCCCTTAGACAGGTGGTCATTCTGAGGTGCGTTCTATATATCTCCTCAGGATGGTCTATAGATTGAATATCAACTATCCACAGTAGTAACCAACTTGATTCCACATAATTGGATTTTTCTCCTTCCCTGTTTTACTCTCTCTGGTTCCTCATTCTCACTGCCCAGAATCACTTCCCAAACAAACTATCTGCATGAAAAAGCTTTTGAATCAGGCTCAGCTTTCAAGGTAACCCAGGATAAGGCATATGTATTTCGTTCTTGCTGTATTTTTCCCTTTCTTGGTCCTTCTAGTCTCAGGGAAGTGTTGGAATTCAGTGTTAAACACAGAAGTTGCTTTCAGAAATTATAACATTCATAGTTTTTGTTTTACAGAAGCCTAAGTAACCTGAGGTAAGTAGGCTTGGAAACAAAAAATAAAATGTATAAATTTGAGGAGAGAGAAGCATAAGCAGTGAAAGAGAATAAAATTTCTCAAGACCAGAAAGGAATTATGGTTTGGAGTTCTATAAGCAGCAGAGGACTTATGCCCTGAATCTGATGCCTTAGAAAGATGCCATGACTTCTTGGGAGTAGCGGTGTGATAGAACAATCTAGGGAAGCTGTATCCTAGACAGGACAGCTTCCAAACTTGTCAAATAAAGTCAGGCCAAATCTTGACACAAATGCAACAGGTCTTCAAGGTATCATGTAGATTCAGATGATGAACAAGTCAATAACATCAACATTGCAGCAAAGACAAGATTTCCAGGAACCATATATAACCTCCAGAATTTTCTGAGATTCTAAAGAAGGGGAAAGGTCCTCAAACACACACACACACACACACACACACACACACACACACACACATTCATATATGCAAAACACAGTGACTGAGATTGAAACACCAGTTGATTAGTATGTGTCCTCAAAAATCAACTTTAGTTTGACTTTTTAAAGTAAGTAGTGTGACATTTATGGCATGCCCAAGACTGTATTTGCAATTTCACACAACTATATATCTCTCCTAGCTCAGTGCAGGGCTTAGGCCTTCTTTATATATGCTGTTTCTACAAACATGTGAACATGCTTCTGTACACACACACACACACACCATCTGTCCCAACCTTCCACATGGACCAAAAAGAAGTCTAAATGCATTCAAATGTTCCCCTTAAAAAGTATCAAGACTGAAATGGAAACATTTATATCCAGAGAGCTATATCACTTAAAAAAATACTCATTTCTTAAAACATGCTACAATGTTTATAAACTCCACCCTCCAACTCAACCTGTTCAGAATTGGATATATTACCTCATATTTTCTTACTCTAACCCAGATTTTCTTCCTGTATTCCCTATATCAGCTAACAGTACCACCATGTCAAACATGCTAGAAACCTGGGAGTTATTCTTTACATTTCTCCCTTACCTTATATATCTAACCTATTTCTCCCTTACCTTATATATCTAACCTATTACAAATCCTGTTAATTTCATTTCCTATCCGTTTCTCATATCTTTATCTTCTTCTCTATTTTCACTGTATCAGTTTGTGACCTCAACATCTCTCCCAGGACCAGTGTAATGGCCTCTTAACAGCTCTTCCTATATCTGGTCTCATCATCATCCAAACCATTCAATATATTGTTTGCCAAAATTATCTTTCTAAAATATCAAATTGATAATGTCAATCCCTGTCTAAAACACATCACTGACTCCCAACAATGAAAAGAATAAAATTCAAACATATGAAAAATATTGGTCATTACTTCACTCATACACAACTATCCACTCTCATTTGCTACCAATTTCTTTCTCTAATTTCATGCTTTAATGACACCAAAATATTTGTGGTTGCTTTCATAGAATATGGTATTCCTCACCTCTGTGCTGTGGTCATATGGTTATTTGTTTCCAGAAAGCCATTCCTACCTTTCTTCTCTGGATATTTTTTATTCCTCCTTCAAGATGTAATTCAGATGTCATTTTCTCCAGGAAATTAAATTGTATTAAGTACCCCACCTCAATGTCCCATATGACACCATGCCTCTATCACTGTATTTTATTTGCTATGTTGAAATTATTTTTATTCTCTACTGTCCCTTACACTATACTGCGAGCACCTTCATGGCAATAACTTATTAATTTATAGATCTCTTGTTCTTAGCATTGTGCCTGGCACATAGGAGTGTTTATCAATATTTACTGAACTAAATGGTTAAGTGACCTACTTCTCCAGACTTATGCTGTACCATCACTTTCAATATACACTGTACTCTACTCTTGATAAACTACTTTCTGTATTCTAGACTTGGAATACAGAGTATCACAAGATTCTGGAGCAAAAATTCACAAGCAGAAAACTTTCCTGGGGCAAATACCAGGGTAGGATATTTTAAACTTCAATTGACAAATTCCTAGAGGATCAGTGTGGATATGTTTAAAATTTTAAAACTCTTGTTGGGGGGGAGTTATAAAGGGGTTCCCATGATTTAACTCCAGAAAATCTACAAGGTTCTCACAGTGAATATGGAAGAAGAGAAAAATCCCCCTGTGCTACCTGCAGGGGGAAAGGGAAAAATAATCATTTTGAAATACACCAGAACATTCTGTTCTTTTAAACAAAGCCTGTCCTTAGGAGAAACTATTTTACCAAAGCCTAAGCTATTAGGAGACTAACTGACCTGGGGAAACTCGAGTCCTCTCTAGTCTTCCTCAAGGGGGAAGAGAAATACCCAACTTCTGCCCATGCTAGTTATCCTGTCCCATGTAAGAAGGAGAAGAAACTGATAAGTACTTGTGAGGTGCATAGCCCAGAGACACACACTCACTGAAAGACTGAAACCTAATCATAGAACTATAGACTGCTTCCCTCCCCCAATACCTTACCACTGTACCACCAAAAACCTATTTACCACAATGTGTTAACCCTAGTATATCATGTCTGGCTTTCAAAAACATTAAAAGACATACTAAAAGGCCAAAAACACAGTTTGAAGAGACAGAGCAAACATTAGATCCTAACTCAGATGTGGCAGGGATGTTGGAATTATCAGACTGAGAATTGAAAACAACTATTATTATTTTGCTAAGGGGGTTAAAGAAAAAAGTAGACAACATGCAAGAAGAGTTAGACAGTATAAGCAAAGAGATAAAAATTAAAAGAAACAATCAAAAAGAAATGATAGAGATAAAAAACAGAAATGAAGGATGCATTTAATGGGCTAATTAGTAGAATGAGCACAGCTGAGGAAAGAATCTCCGAGCTTGCCGATATGACCTCAATAGAAACTTCCAAAACTGAAAAGCAAAAGTACAAAAACTGAAATAAATGGAACAGTATATCCAAGAACTGTAAGACAGATACAAAAAAAAATGTATCATATCCATAACAGGAATAAAAGGAGAATAGAGAAAATAACATAAGAATTTTTGAAACAATAATGAAGAAGAAGAATGAATAATGAATAAATAAGAATAATGAAGAATTAATATCACACATTAATTCAATAGATCCATGAAGCACAGGGAATACAAAGGAGAATGCATGCCCAAAACCTAAACCTAGGCATAGAATATTCAAACTGCATAAAATCAAAGATAAAGAAAAAATCTGGGAAGAAGCCAAAGGAATAAAACATTTTAACTATATAGGAGCAAAGAAATAACAGGAGCATTACATCTTACTTCTCCTCAGAAAACATGCAAGCAAGAAGAGAGTGGAGCAAAATATTGTGTTGAGAGGAATAAAAAAACAACCACACACACAAACTTAAAATTCTGTATCCAGCAACATTATTCTTGAAATTTGAAGAAGAAATAATTTCTAACACAAATAAAAATTGAGAGAAACTGTTGCCAGTACACCTGTCTTGCAAGAAATGTTAAAAGACATTCTTCAGAGAGAATAAAATGATATATGTCAGAAACTCATATCTATATAAAGAAAGAAAGAAAACTGGAGAAGGAATAAAAGAAAACTTCTTTTCGTATTCTTAATGGATCTAATGGGTAAGAGTTTGTTCAAAATAATAATAACAACAATGTATTCAATTTTGTATGCTTATGTATATTTATATACCTATGTATTTTATGTATAAGTAAAATGAATAATAGCAATGATGCAAAAAATGAGAGGGAGGAATTAGGAATGTTTTTAAGTGAAAAAGGAAGTATAATTAATATGTTAAGAAAGGAAAGTAAATGGAATCATACAAAATTTTCAATTAAAACCCACAAAAGGCAGAAAAAGAGTAAAGAGTGAAAGACAAAAATAAGAATAAAGAACAAAGATAATAAATAGACAACAATATTAAATATGGTAAATATTAATACAGATATATCAATAATCATTTTAATGTTAATGGTCTAACACACCAAATAAAAGATAGAGGTTATGAGAGTGGACCAAAATGAAGATCCAGATATATGCACCAAACAGAGCATCAGAATATGCAAGAAAAAAAATGATAGAACTGAAAGGAGAAATAGCAAAATTCACTATTATAGTTAAAGACGTCAGCGCCCCTCTATCAGAAATGAACTGATCCAGGAGGCTGAAAATCAGTAGGGACATAATTGAACTCCACAGCACCATCAATCAACTGAATATAATTGACATCTATAGACTACTTCATCCAACAACAGCAAAATACACATTCATCTCAAACTCATATGGGACATTAATCAATATAAACCACATTCTGAGCCATAAAACATACCTTAAATATTTTAAAATAATATATATAATACAATGTCTGCTTTTAATCACAGTGGAGTTAAACTAGAAATCAATAACAGAAAGACAGGTGGAAAATCCTCAAATAATTGGAATTTCAAAAACACACTTCTAAATAACACAAGTCAGGGGCAGAGTCAAGATGGCAGAGTAGGAAGACATGGAGTTCACGTCTCCACACAAGTACAACAAGAATGCATCAGAGCAATTCTCACAGGACACCTACTGGACACTTGTGGGGTACCTCAGACACCTAAGGGGACTAGAGGAATCCCTGTGTGACCAGGTAAGACATGGGAGGGAAGGTGGGGGGTGAAAAGTGGAAGCAGGATGGGACTGGTGACCCTCAGGGCTGGCTGGGGCAGAAGAGGTTTTCCCACACTCAGAAGGGCCCACTCATGGCAGGGGGGATCAGCAGGGATGAAGAGGAGCCTTCAGGGGATCAGAGGGAATATGGCTGGGGTCTCCCCTGCCCACTTGGGCTCTGGCGAGGCTGCTAGGGTCCTGGGCCTAAGACCCCAGGCCTGAGCTCTGCCCCCACCATGGCCTCTTCCAGCCGCACAGGTCCTAAGCCTGCCAAACCCCCAATGCCCCCTCTGGCCGCCCAGGTCCTGGGCCTGAACCTGGGCCCTGCCAACATCTCTTCCAGCCATGAAGGTCCTGGGCCTGAGCCACCACCCCAAGCCCTCCTCTAGCTCTGCAGCTCCTGGACCTAAGCCCCAGCCCTGCCAAAGCCTCTGTTGGCCACGTGGGTCCTGGGCATAAAACCCAAACCTGCCAATGCCTCCAAGGGCTACACAGGTCTGGGGCCTGAGCCCTGCATCTGCCAAATCTTGCTCTGGCTGCACAGGTCCGGGCAGCCTAAGGCTGCCCCTGACAGGGCCTCATCTGCCACACAGGGCCAGATGGGTAGAGTGCTTCCCCCCTCCGAGACCTCCTCAGGCTACACCAGCCCCTGAAGGCATCCCTGTGGAGGAATGTGCCCCAGCTAGCCTGCACAGTCACATGTGCTCCAGGCCACCTTCAGGAGCAGACGCTGGTGAGGGGAGCAAGCACAGAGGTGGGGTTGACACAGCGGGTCCAGAGACCTACCTAGAGTTCTTGGAGGACATACTGGGGAGGTGGGGATTGGCATTGGATCACCACAGAGGCAAGGAAACTGATATTGGAGACACCAGGGAAATTTTTATTTTTTTATTCTTACCTTTTAATTTTATTTTTTATTTTCTTGCTACTGTGGTTCTGTCTTGTTTTGTTGTTGTTATTTAATTTTCATTATTTTTCAAATATATTTTTTTATTTTTCCAATTTATTTTATTTGTTATTCTTTGTTAATTTTATGCTCTTTAAAAGCCCCCCTGACCCCTGGGGGATCAGGCCTGAGTTCCTGTGGTGGGAGCGCTGAGTCCAAGCTGTTGGACTAACAGAGACTTCAGGCCCCAGGGAATATTAATAGGCCTGAGCTCTCCCATAGGTCCTCATCTCAGCACCAAGACCCGGCTCCACCCAACTGCCTGCAAACTGCAGTGCTGGATGCCACAGGGAAAAAACCTAGCAAGACAAGAACAGGGCCCCACCCATCAAAAAAAAATGAGACAACAAAAAACTATGTTACAGACAAAGGAGCAAGGTAAGAACCTATGAGACCAAATAAATGAAGAGGAAATAGGCAACCTACCTGAAAAAAATTCACAGTAATGATAGTAAAAATGATCCAAGATCTCAGAAATAGAATGGAGGTATGGATCCAGAAGATAAAAGAAATATTTAACAAAGACCTAGAAAAACTAAAGAACAAACAGTGATAAACAACACAATACCTCTAATGAAAAATACACTAGAAGGAATCAATAGCAGAATAACTTAGGCAGAAGAAAGAATTAAGTGAGATGGGAGATAGAAAGGTGGAAATAACTGCCAAGGAGCTGAACAAAGAAAAAAGAATGAAAAGAAAAGAAGACAGTCTCAGAAACTTCTGGGACAACATTAAAAGCATTAACATTCGAATTATATGGGTCCCAAAAGAAGAAGAGACAGAGACAGGATCTGAGAAAATATGTGAAGGATGATATTTGAAAACTTCCCTAACATGGGAAAGGAAATAATGTCCCAAGTCCAGGAAGCACAGAGAGTCCCGTAAAGGATAAACCCAAGGAGAAACATGCTGAAACACATATTAATAATAAAATAAAAATTAAATGCAGCAAGGGAAAAGCAACAAATAACATACAAGAGGATTTCCATAAGGGTATCAGCTGATTTTTCAGCAGAAACTCTGAAGGCCAGAAGGGAGTGGCATGATATATTTAAAGTCATGCAAGGGAAAAACCTACAACCAAGATTACTCTACCCAACAAGTATCTCATTCAGATTCGACAGAAATCAAAACTTTACAGACAAACAAAAGCTAAGAGAATTCAGCACCACCAAACTAGCTTTACAACAAATGCTAAGGAACTTCTCTAGACAGGAAACACAAGAGAAGAAAAAGACCTACAAAAACAAACCCAAAACAATTAAGAAAATGGTAATAAGAACACACATATTGTAAAGCAATTATACTCCAATAAAGATGTTAAAAAAAAGAACACAAATATTGATAATTACCTTGAATGTAAATGGATTAAATTCTCCAACCAAAAGACACAGACTGGCTGAATGGATACGAAAACAAGACACATATATAAGCTGTCTACAAGAGACCTACTTCAGACCCAGGGACACATACAGTCTGAAAGTGAGGAAATGGAAAAATATTCCATGCAAATGTAAATCAGAATAAAACTGGTGTAGCAATACTCATATCAGATAAAATATACTTTAAAATAAAAACTGTTACAAAAGACAAAGAAGGACACTACATAATGGTCAAGGGATCAATCTAAGAAAAATATATAACAATTGTAAATATTTATGCACCCAATTTATGAACACCTGAATACCTAAGGCACATGCTAACAGCCATAAAAGGGGAAATTGACAGTAACAAAATAATAATGTGGGAATTTAACATCCCAATTACACCAAAGGCCAGATCAGACAGACAGAAAATTAATATGGAAACAAAAGCTTTAAATGACACAATAGACCAGATAGACTTAATTGATATTTCTAAGACATTCCAGCCAAAAGCAGCAGAATATGCTTTCTTCTCAAGTGCACTCAGAACATTCTCCAGGATAGAACACATCTTGAGTCACAAATCAAGCCTCAGTAAATTTAAGAAAATTGAAATTGTATCAAGCATCTTTTCTGACCAGAAAGCTATGAGATTATAAAATATTTATAGGCAAAAAACTGTAAAAAACACAAACAAATGGAGGTTAAACAATATGTTACTAAATAACCAAAAGTTCACTGGAAAAATCAAAGAGGAAATCAAAAAAGTTCATGGATACAAATGACAATGAAAACACGACGATCCAAAACCTACAGGATGCAGCAAAAGCAGTTGTAAGACGGAAGTTTATAGCAATACAATCCTACCTCAAGAAACAAGAAAAATCTCAAATAAATCACCTATCAGTACACCTAAAGCAACAAGAGAAAGAAGAACAAACAAAACCCAAAGTTAGTAGAAGGAATAAAACTGTGAAATTCAGAGCAGAAGTAAATAAAATAGAAATAAAGAAAAAAACAGTAAAAAAATCAATGAAACTAAAACTTGTATCCTTGAGAAGTTAAGCAAGATTGATAAGCATTTAGCCACACTCAGCAAGGAAAAAAAAAGGAGAGGACTCAAATCATAAAATTAGAAATGAAAAGGAGAAATTATAACAGACACTGAAGAAATACAAAGAATCATAAGAGACTACTACAAGTAATTATATGTCAATAAAATGGACAACTTGTAAGAAATGGACAAATTCTTAGAAAGGCAAAACCTTCCAAGACTGAACCAGGAAGAAATAGAAAATATGAAGAGACCAATCACGAGTAATGAAATTAAAACTGTGATTAAAAATCTTCGAAACTGTCACTGTTTGCAGATGATATGATACTCTACATAGAAAATCCTAAAGGTGCCAACAGAAAACTACTACTGCTAATCAGTGAATTTGGTAAAGTCACAGGATACGAAATTAATACAGAGAAATCTCTTGCATTCTTATAGACTAACAATGAACAATCAGAAACAGAAATTAAGGAAACAATCCAATTTACCATTGCAGCAAAAAGAATAAATTATTTAGGAATAAACCTATCTAAGGAGACAAAAGATCAGCACACAGGAAACTAAAAGATACTGATGAAAGAAATCAAAGAGAATACCAACAGGTGGAGAGATATATCATGTTCCTGGATTGGAAGAATCAGTAATGTGAAAAAGACTCTACTACCCAAAGCATTCTACAGACACAATGCAATTCCCATCAAATTACTAATGGCATTTTTCACAGAACCAGAGCAAAAATTTTCAGAATTTGTGTGGAAACACAAAAGACCCCAAATAGCCAAAGCAATCTTGAGAAAGAAAAACGGAGCTGGAGGAATCAGGCTCTCAGACGTCAGACTATACTACAAAGCTACAGTCATCAAGACAGTAAGGTATTGGCACCAAAACAGAAATATAGATCAATGGAACAGGATACAAAGCCCAGAGATAAACTCACGTACATATGGTCACCTTATCTTTGATAAAGGAGGGAAGAATATACAATGGATAAAAGAGAACCTCTTCAATGAGTGGTGCTGGGAAAACCGGACAGCTACATATAAAAGAATGAAATTAGAATACTCCCCAGTACCGTACACAAAAATAAACTCAAAATGGATTAAACCAAAATGTAAGGCCAGAAACTATAACACTTAGAGGAAAACATAGGCAGAACATACTTTGATATAAATCACAGCAAGATCCTTTTTGACACACATCCTAGAGTAATGAAAATAAAAACAAAAAATAAAAATGGGACCTAATTAAACTTAAAAGCTTTTGTACAGCAATGGAGACCATAAATCTGATGAAAAGACAACCCTCAGAATGGGAGAAAATATTTTCAAATGAAACAACTAACTGAGGTTTACTCTCCAAAATGTACAAACAGCTCATGCAGCTCAATATCAAAAAAAAAAAGAAGTGATCCAATCAAGCAATGGGCAGAAGACCTAAACAGACGTTTCTCCAAAGAAGACATACAGTTGGCCAACAAACTGAAAAGCTGCTCAACAACACTAATTATTAAAGAAATGAAAATCAAAACTAAAATGAGGTATCACCTCATACCCATCAAAATGACCATCATAGAAATTTCTACCAAAAATAAATACTGGAGAGGGTGTGGAGAAAAGGGAACACTTTTACACTGTTTTTGGAAATGTAAATTGATAGAGCCACTATGGGGAAAACTATGGAGGTTCCTTAAAAAACTAAAAATAGAACTATCATATGACCCAATGATCACACTGCTGGGCATATACTCATAACTCAAAATGATACATACACTCCAATGTTCATAGAAGCACTACTTACAATAGCCAGCACATGGAAGCCACCTAAATGTTCATTGACAGATGAATGGATAAAGAAGATGTGGTATATATATATATATATATACAATGGAATATTACTCAGCCATTAAACTGAACAAAATTGGGTCATTTGTAGAGACATGGATGGACCTAGAGACTGTCATACAGAGCGAAGTTAGTCAGAAAAGAAAAACTAATATCATATATTAATTCACATATGTGGAATCTGAAAAAAATTGTATAGATGTTGTTATTTACAAAGCAGAAATAGAGACACAGACATAGACAACAAACATATGGATACCAAGGATGAAGGGGGGGCGGGTGTAGAATGAATTGGGAGATTGGAATTGACATGTATACACTATTTCTTTTTTGAATTTTATTTTATTATATTTTTTATACAGCAGGCTCTTATTAGTTACCTCTTTTATACATATTAGTGTGTATATGTCAATCCCAATCTCCCAATTCACTATTGATACTATGTATAAAATAGATAACTAATTGAAACCTACTGTATAGCTCAGGGGACTCTACAAAATGATCTGTGGTGGCCTAAATGGGAAGGAAATCCAAAAAATGGGATATATGTATATGTATAGCTGATTCACTTTGCTGTACAGTAGAAACTAACACAATATTGTAATGCAACTATGCTCCAATAAAAACTTTTTAAAAATCTTGCAAAATACAAAAGTCCAGGACAAGATGACTTCACAGGCAAATTCTATCAAACATTTAGAGAAGCACTAACACCTATCCTTCTCAAATTCTTCCAAAAAATTGCAGATGGAGGAACACTCCCAAGCTTATCATGAGGCCACCATCACCCTGACAACAAAACCAGACAAATATATCACAAAAAAATGAAATTATAGACCAGTATCACTGATGAACATAGGCGCAAAAGTCCTCAAAAATGTACTAGCAAACAGAATCCATTAACACATTAAAAGGATCATACACCATTATCCAGTGAGATTTATCCCAGGGAGGCAAGGATTTTTCAATATATGTAAATCAGTCAATGTGATACACCATATTAAAAAATGGAAAAATAAAACCATATGATTATGTCAATAGATGCAGGAAAGCTTTTGACAAATTTCAACACGCATTTATTATAAAAACTCTCCAGAAAATGAGTATGGAGGGAATCTACTTCAACATAATAAAGGCCATGTATGACAAAACCCACAGTAAACATCATACTGAATGGTGAAAATCTGAAAGCATTTCCTCTAAGATCAGGAACCAGAGAAGGATATCCACTGTTACCACTATAATTCAACATAGTTTTGGAAGCCCTAGCCAAGGCTATCAAAAAAAAAGTAAGAAATAAAAGTAATCCAACATGGCAAAGAAGAAGTAAAACCATCACTCTTTCCAGATGACATAATATTATCCATAGAAAATCCTAGAGATATCACCAGAAAACTACTAGAGCTCCTCAATGAATTTGGTAAAGTTGCAGGATACGAAATTAATGCACAGAAATCTCTTGCATTCCTACATACTAACAATAAAAAATCAGAAAGAGAAGTTAAAGAATCAATCCCATTTACCATTGCAACCAAAAGAATAAAATACTTAGGAATAAACCTACCAAAGGAGACCAAAGACCTGTACTCAGAAAACTATAACATACTGATGAAAGAAATCAAAGTTGACACTAACAGATGGAGAGATATACCATGTTCTTGGATCAGAAGAATAAATATTGTGAAAATGACTATACCACCCAAAGCAATGTACAGATTCAATGCAATCCCTATCAAATTACCAAGGGAATTTTTCACAGAATAAGAACAAAAAATTTAAAGACCCCGAATATCCAAAGTAATCTTGAGAAAGAAAAAGGAGCAGAAGGAATCAGGCTCCCTAACTTCAGACTATGCTATAAAGCTACAGTCATCAAGACAGTATGGTACTGGCACAAAAGCAGAAATATAGATCAATGGAAAAGGAGAGAAACCCCAGAGATAAACCCATGCACGTATAGTCATCTAATCTATGAAAGAAGAGGCAGGAAAGTACAATGGAGAAAACACAGCCTTTTCAATAGGTGGTACTGGGAAAATTGGACAGCTACATATAAAAGAATGAAATTAGAAGACTCCATAATACCATACACAAAAATAAACTCAAAATGGATTAAAGACCTAAATGTAAGGTTGGACATTATAAAACTCTTAGAGGAAAATGTAGGCAGAACACTTTGACAAAAATTGCAGCAAGATCATTTATAACCCATCCCCTAGAGTAATGGAAATGTAAACAAAATAAACAAATGGGACATAATTAACCTTAAAATATTTTGCACAGCAAAGGAAACCATAAACAAGATGAAAAGACAGCCCTCAGAATGGGAGAAAATAATTTCAAATGAAGCAACTGACAAGGGATTAACCTCCAAGTATATACAAAATGCTCATGCAGCTCACTATCAAAAAATACCATTAATAAATTGGCAGAAGTCTTAAATAGATATTTCTACAAAGAAGACATACAGCTGGCCCACAAACACATGAAAAAATACTGAACATAACTAATTATTAGAGAAATGCAAATCGAAACTGCAAAGAGGTATCACCTCACACCCATCAGAGTGGCCATGATCAAAAAATCTATGAACAATAAATGCTAGAGAGGGTGTGGAGAAAAGGGAAACCTCTTACTCTGCTGCTGGGAATGTAAACTGATATAGCCACTATGTAGAAGAGCATGAAGTTTCCTTAGAAAACTAAAATTAGAGTTACCCTATGACCCTGCAATCCCACTCCTGGGCATCCACTCAGAGAAAACCATAATTTAAAAAGACACATGAACCCTAATGTTTATTGCAGCACTATTTACAATAACCAGGTCATGGAAGCAATCTGAATATCTGTTGACAGATGAATGGATAAAGAAGATGTGGTACATACATGCAATGGAATATTACTCAGCGATAAAAAGGAACAAAACTGGGTCATTTGTAGAGACATGGGTAGAGCTAGAGACTGTCATACAGAGTGAAGTAAGTCAGAAGGAGAAAAACAAATATTGTATATTACCACATATATGTGGAATCTAGAAAAATGGTATGGATGAACCTGTTTGCAAAGCAGAAATACAGACACCGATTTAGAGAACAAACATATGGGTACCAAGTGGGGAAGTAGGTGTTGGGATGAATTGGGAGATTGGGACTAAATGTACACTAGTATGTATAAAGTAGATAACTAATGAAAAACTGCTGTATAGCACAGGGAACTCTACTCTGTGCTCTGTGCTGACCTAAATTGGAAGGAAATCCAAAAATGAGGGGATATATGTACACATATAGCTAATTCACTTCACTGTACAGCAGAAACTAACATGACATTGTAAAGAAACTATATCCCAATAAAAAGAAAGAGAAGGAAAGAAAGAAAGAAAGGAAGGAAGGAAGGAAGGAAGGAAGGAAGGAAGGAAGGAAGAAAGAAAGGACATGTGAGTCAAAGAAGAACTCTGAAGAGCAATTTTTTAAATTTTTTTGAAATAAATAACTATGAAAATAAGCTTACCAAAATTTGTGGGATACAGTGAAGGCAGTGCTTAGAGAAAAATTCATATCATCAAATGCATATATTAGAAAATTAGAAAGCTCTAAAATCAATAACCTAAGCTTCTACCTTAGAAAACTAGAAATAAAAGAGCAAATTAAATTCAAAGTTATATATATATATATATATATATATATATATATATAAATTTTAAATGTTGGAGTAGAAGCCAATGAAATTGGAAAAAACTAAATCAATATAGTAAATTTAAAAAAACCTGGTACTTTGAAAATATTATTAAATTGAAAAAGCCTCTAGAAAGACTAAGAAAAAAAATAAAGACACAACTTACTAATAATAGAAATGAAAGCCAATACATCATTACAGATCCTATGGATAGGATAATAATAGAATAACATGAACAACTCTATGACCACAGATTTGATAAGCTAGTTGAAATGGACCAGTTCCTTGAAAGACACAATATGCCAAAATTTATGCAAGAAGAGAGAGACAATCTGAATAAGTCTATATCTATAAATAAATTTAATCAATAATTAATAAGATTTCAAAACAGAGACCACCAGCCCCAATTGTCTTCACAGGTGAATTTTACCAAATATTTAAAGAAGGAACTATATCCAGTTCTTTATAATCTCTTCTAGAGGATAGAAGCAGAGGGAATATCTCCTAATTCATGCTGTGAAGCCAGTATTACCTTAATGTCAAAACCAGAAAAAGACATTGTAATAAAACAAAACTGGTGATCAACATATCATAAACACAGATGCAAAAATCTTCCATTAAATATTTGCAAATTGAATCAAAAATGTATTAAAAAATATACAGCACAAAATAACAAGATTTTTTCCAGATACTCAAGCCTTGTTCAGCATTGGAAAATCAGTTAATGTACAGGCATACCACTTTTTATTGTGTTCACTTTACTGTGTTTGCAGATATGTGGCAGCCCTATTTCAAGCAAGTCTATTGATACCATTTTTCCAACATATTTGCTCACTTTGTATCTCTGTGTCACGTTTTGGTAAATTTTAAAATATTTCAAAGTTTTGCATTATTTTTATATTTGTTATGGTGATTTGTGATCAGTAATCTTTGATGTTACTATTTTAGTTATTTGGGGGTGTCATGAACCATGCCCATATAAGCTGACAAACATAATAAATGGGGTGTGCATTCTGACTGCTCCACCGACCAGTCTTTCCCCCATCTCTTTTCCTATCCTCAGGCCTCCCCATTCCCTGAGACACAACAATATTGAAATTAGGCCAATTAATAATGCTACCATGGCCTCTAAGTGTTCAAGTGAAAGGAAGAGTCACACATCTCTCACTTTAAATCTAAAGCTAGAAATTATTAAGCTTAGTGAGGAAAGTATGTCAAAAGCCGGTTTTTTTGTTTTCTTTTTCAGATTCCATATATATGTGTTAGCATACGGTATTTGTTTTTCTCTTTCTGACTTACATCACTCTGTATGACAGACTCTAGGTCCATCCACCTCACTACAAATAACTCAATTTCATTTCTTTTTATGGCTGAGTAATATTCCATTGTATATAAGTGGCACATCTTCTTTATCCATTCATCTGTTGATGAGCACTTAGGTTGCTTCCATGTCCTGGCTACTGTAAATAGAGCTGCAATGAACGTTTTGGTACATGACTCTTTTTGAATTATGGTTTTCTCAGGGTATATGTCCAGTAGTAGGATTGCTGGGTCATATGGTAGTTCTATTTTTAGTTTTTTAAGGAACCTCCATACTGTTCTCCATAGTGGCTGTATCAATTTACATTCCCACCAACAGTGCAAGAGGGTTCCCTTTTCTCCACACCCTCTCCAGCATTTATTGTTTGTAGATTTTTTGATGATGGCCATTCTGACTGGTGTAAGATGTTATCTCATAGTTTTGATTTGCATTTCTCTAATGATTAATGATGTTGAGCATTCTTTCATGTGTTTTTTTGGCAATCTGTATATCTTCTTTGGAGAAATGGTCATGAAGAACCTATGGGCAAGATGGGAATAAAGACACAGACCTAATAGAGAACGGACTTGAGGATATGGGGAGGGGGAATGGTAAGCTGGGACAAAGTGAGAGAGTGGCATGGACATATATACACTAACAAACGTAAGGTAGATAGCTAGTGGGAAGCAGCCACATAGCACAGGGAGATCAGCTCGGTGGCTTGTGACCAACTACAGGGGTGGGATAGGGAGGGTGGGAGGGAGGGACACACAAGAGGGAAGAGATATGGAGACATATGTATATGTATAACTGATTCACTTTATTATAAAGCAGAAACTAACACACCATTGTGAAACAATTATACTGCAATAAAGATGTTTTAAAAAAAAAAGCCGAGGTATGCTGAAAGCTAGGCTTCTTGTGACAAACAGCCAAGTTGTGAATGCCAAGAAAAATTTCTTGAAGAAAATTAAAAAGCCCTAACTCTTTCAATTCTATGAAGGCTAAGAGAAGTGAGGAAGATGCAGAAAAAAGTTTGAAGATAACAGAGGTTCGTTCATGTGGTTTAAGGAAATAACCCATCTCCATAACATAAAACTGCAAGGTGAAGCAGCAAGTGCAGATGTAGAAGCTGTAGCAAGTATCCAGCAGATCTAGCTAAGATAATTACTGAAAGTGGCTACTCTCAAAGATAAATTTTAAATGCAGATGAAACAAACTTATATTGGAAGAAGATGCCATCTAGGACTTTCTTAGCTAGAGAGAAGGAAATGTCTGGCTTTCAAAGCCTCAGAGCACAGGCTGACTCGCTTACTATGGGCTAATGCAACTGGGAACTTTAAGTTGAAGCCAATGCTCATTTACCATTATTAAAAACCCTGAGGCCCTTAAGAATTATGCTATATCTACTCTGCCTGTGTTCTATAAATGGAACAACAAAGCCTGGATGGCAGCACATCTGTTTACAACATGGTTTATTTACTGAATATTTTAAGCCCATTATTGAGACCTACTGCTCAGAAAAGAAAATCCTCTCAAAATATTACTATTCATCGACAATGCACCTAGTCATCCCAGAGCTCTGATGGAGGTGTACAATGAGATTAATGTTGTTTTCCTTCCTGCAAACACAACTTCCATTCCGTAGTCCATGGATCCAGGAATAATTTTGACTTTTAAGTCTTATTCTTTAAGAAATACATTTCATAAGGCTATAGCTGCCATAAAGTAATTCCTCTGAGGCACCTGGGAGAAGCAAGTTCAAAACTTTCTGGAAAGGATTCACTATTCTAGATGTCATTAAGAACATTCATAGTTTATGGGAAGTGGTCAAAATGTCAACATTAACCAGAGTTTAGAAGAAGTTGATTCCAAACCTCATGGATGACTTTGAAGGGTTCAAGACTTCAATGGAGGAAATAACTGCAGATATAGTGGAAATAGCAAGAGAACTAGAATTAGAAGTGGAGCTTGAAGATGTGACTGAACTGCTGCAATCTCATGATAAAATTTTAGTGGATGAGGAGGTGCTTCTTTTGGACGAGCAAAGAAGTTGGCTTCTTGAGATGGAATTTACTCCTGGTGAAGATACTGTGAAGATTGTTGAAATTACAGCAAAGGATTTAGAATATTACATAAAGTTATTTAATAAAGCAGCAGCAGGTTTTGAGAGGATTGACTACAGTTTTGAAAGAAATTCTACTGTGGGTGAAATTGTACCAAACAGCATTGCATGCTACAGAGGAATCATTCATGAAAGGAAGAGTCAATCAATGCAGCAAAATTTATTGTTGTCTTATTTTAAGAAATTGCCACAGCCACCCCAATCTTTAGCAACCATCACTCTAATCAGTCAGTAGCCATCAACATCAAGGCAAATCCTCCACCAGCAAAAGGATTATGACTCACTAAAAGCTCATATGATAGTTAGCTTTTTAAGCAATAAAGTAGGTTTTAATTGAGATGTACATTGTTTTTCTACATAATGCTATTGCACACTTAATAGACTACAGTATAGTATAATCATAATTTTTTATGCACTAGGAAACCAAAAAATTCATGTGACTCACTTTATTGCAGTATTTACTTTATTGTGCTGGTCTGGAACCAAACTTACCATATCTCCAAGGTATGCCTGTAATCCATCATGTCAACAGGTAATAGAAGAAAAATCAAATGATATGATCATTTGACAAAATGCAGATGTGGAGAATTCATTTGGCCAAATCCAACACCCATTCATGATAAAAACTCTCAGAAATCTAGAAATAGAGGGCAACTTTCCTAACTTAATAAAGAATATCTACAAAAAACCTAGTTAACATCCTACTTAATCATGAGAAACTCAACTCTTTCCCACTAAGATCAGGAGCAAAGCAAGCATATCCCTCTCATCACTTTTCTTCAACACTCTATTGGAACTTCTATCTAATGCAATATGACAAGAAGAGGAAATAAAAGGTATACAGATTGAGAAAGAAGAAATAAAACTGTTTCAGTTCACAGATGCCATAATTGTCTGTGTAGAAAATCTAAAAGAATTGATGAAAAAACTCCTGGAACTATGAGTGATCATAGCAAGGTTGCAGGATACAAGATTAATATACAAAAAACAATCTCTTTCCTACTCTAGCAATGAATTAGTAGAATTTGAAATTAAAAACACAATACCATTTTCCTAAAAAATGAAAAAAGATACATATAAATATAACAAATTATGTATAAGTTTTATATGAGGAAAAATACAAAAGTCTGTTGAAAGATATCATAGAATAACCAAATAAATGGAGATATAGTTCATGTTCATAGATAGGGGAGACTCAATGTTGTCAATCTGCAAGCTCTTCCCAATCTGGTTGATAGATTCAAAGCAATTCCAACCAAAATTCCAGCAAGTTTTTTGATATCAGAAATTGATTCCAATGTTTATATGGAGACAAAAGATACAGAATAGTTAATACAATATTGAAGGAGAGTAAAGTTGGAAGACTGACACTACTTGACTTCTAGACTTAATACAAAGCTATGGCAATCAAGACACTGCGGTATTGGTGAAAGGATAGACAAAGAGATCAATGAAACAGAATAGAGAGCCCAGATATAGACCCACATAAATATAGTCAACTGATCTTTTGACAAAGGAGCGAAGGCAATACAATGGGGAAAAGATAAATTTTTCAACAAAAGGTATTGGGACAACAGGACACTCATGACAAAAAAAAGAGAAGAATCTAGATGCAGACCTTAAACTCTTCACAAAAATCAACTCAAGATTGATCATAGACCTAAATGTAAAATGAAAAGCTATAAAACTTCTAGAGGCTAACATAGGATAAAATCTGGACAATTTTGGTTATGGTGATGACGTTTTAGATATACCACCAAAGACACAGTCCATGAAAGAAAAAGATTTATAAACTGAAATTAAGTAAATTTAAGAACATCTGCTATGCAAAAGACATTGTCAAGAGAATAAGACAAGCGGGAGACTGGGATAAAATATTTGCAAAAGACATCTCTCACGAAAGATTGTTATCTGAAACATACAAAGAACACTTGAAAATGAGATTGAAGGAGAGGAGTCAAGATTGCAGAATAGGAAGATGCAGAATTTGCCTCTCCTCACAAGTACATCAAGCATACATCTACAAATGGAACAATTCTCACAGAGCTGAACACTAGTGAAAGACTTCAGACACCTAAAAGAACAAGAAAAATCCCCACGCAACTGGGTAGGATGAAAGAAAGGAAAAAAAGAAAAGAGGAAACCGGAAGGAACCACCACCCCTGGTGGGGACCTGAAAGTGAGGAGTGGTTCCTGCACTCAGAAATGCCCCCTCACAGCAGGGAACTCAGGTGGGAAAGAAAGGGACCTTCAGGGGATTGGAGGGGAACACAGCATCCAGTCTGTGGAAGGCAGGACAAAGTAAGAACTGCACCCATGGTCTGTGCCGCAGCCCTGTGCACCCCAGCCTGAGTCCTGTGTCTCCTGGTGAGAAGGGGGGCTGGCTGCTGGAAAGTGGGATTTGGAGAGCCAACCCAGTGAGGGGACAGCTATTGGCTGTGAAGAGACAGCCTGAAGGAACAGGAGTAAGGAGCTCCGCAACCAGGAATGTTTGTGGAAGAAGCCTGGGACACCATAGAAGCAAGGTGTCATTGTTGAGTAGTGCATAAGGGGTGGAGCTGCCTTTGCAACTCCCTTCCCCATCCTCTGGCTCCTGTTTCCACAGGCCCTGGGAGGAGCACCCATCTGAGCAGGCTTGCCCACCCTTCAAGCCAAACCTTCCTCAACCCATGCAGGCTCCAGTGTCATGAGGGCCACCACCACCAAAGCCTCCTTTGGCCATGCAGACCCCGGTGGGCCTGTGTGCACCACCCATGCCAAAGCCTCCTTGGGAATCAACCCTGGGTGCTCCAGCCGAGACAGGAATCTGTCAATGCTGGCAAGGGCTGAGTGCTAAAGCATGGGGTTGGGAGAGTAGATCCAGGGAGAGGACTGCTGTTGGCTGTGTGGAGACAACCTGAGGAGATGAGAGTGAGGGGCTCCATGGCCAGGAATGCTCCTAGAGGAGTCATGGTCTGCCTTGGAAAAGAAGCAGCATTGTTGAGTGTCATGTAATGGGTGGGGCTGCCATCACGACTCTCTCCCCACATGCCAACTTCTGTGTCCATGGACACTGGGAGGGATTCCCACCAGAGTGAGCACACCCCAGTCTGTTGCAAATTCCTGCCAGTCTTGCCACCACAGGCACTTTGCACATGCCCCAGTTGTGGCCATCTTAAACCTCCTCAACCTGAACGAGTAAGTGTGCACCAATCAGCTGCTGCTTTGACTCGCTCTCGCCTGGGTGGGGAACAGATGCCTGTGGGTGGCCCACATGCAGAGGTGGGTTGAAAACAAAAGCTGAGCCACAGGGGTTATGACTATGGAAGAGGAATGAAAATCTCTCTGTGCAGCGGCATGAGACATAAATTAAATCTCCGTGATCAGCTTGGTAGACCCTGTATCTGTGGAATATCTGAATGGATGAGTGCTCCAACAACTGAGACTGGTCTAGCTTTAGCAGCTGTGGAATTTGGAGGCAAGTACACATGGGAGTTGGGCCAGATAAGAGTCTAAGCTGCAACCACAGTGCCCATAGCAGGTCCAGAGACCTACCTAGAGGTATTGGAGGGCCTCCTGGGGACACAGGGATTGGCTGTGGCTCACTGTGGGGATAAACACACTGATAACAGAGGCCCCAGGAAGTGTTGCAATAACCATTATTTTTGCTTTGTTTTGTTGTGTTGTGGCTTTATTTTCTATTTTTTTAAATTTATTTTTTCTATTTATAATTTTTAATATATTTTTTATTTTTCTATTTTTACTCTACTTTTCTACTGTTTTGTATTGTTTTTGTTTCTGTTCTTTGATATGTTTTGTTTTGTTTTGTTTTGTATTGTTTGTTTGATTGTTTTTGCGGTACTCGGGCCTCTCACTGTTGTGGCCACTCCCGTTGTGGAGAACAGGCTCCGGACACACAGGCTCAGTGGCCATGGCTCACGGGCCCTGCCACTCCGCGGCATGTGGGATCTTCCTGGACTGGGGCACGAACCCGTGTCCCCTGCATTGGCAGGTGGACTCTCAACCACTGTGCCACCAGGGAAGCCCCATGTTTTGTTTTGTTATTATCTTTTTTGGTATGTTTTTGGTTGTGTTTTATCATTTGTCTTGAGTTTTGTTTGTCTGTTTGTTTTCTTTTCATTTTTTTGTCTCTGCTGTTTGTTTGTTTGTTTTTATAATTTTTATTTGTCTTGACATTTTTGTCAGTTTTCTTTACCTTTTTTTTTCTTCTTTTTTTGTGCTGCACAGCTTCTGGGGTCTTGGTTCCCCAGCCAGGGGTTGGGACTGAGCCTCAGGTGGGACTCCTCCAGTCCAGGACAGTGAACCACCAGAGAATTCCTGGGCTCAGGGAATATTAATCGTCATGAGCTCTCCCAGAGTTCTCCATCTCAACACCAAGACCTGGTTCCACCCAACTGCCTGCAGGCTCCAGTGCTGGACACTTCACAACAAACAACAAGCAAGACAGGAACACAAATGAAGCCATCAGCAGACAGGATCCCTAAAGTCATACTAAGCTCACAGACACCCCAAAACACACCCCGTGATGCAGCCCTGTCCATTCGAAGGACAAGACTAAGTTCCAATCATCAGAGCACAGGCACGAGTCTCTCCCACCAGGAAGCCTAAACAAGGCCCAGGACCAACCTCACCAACCAGGGGGAAGACACCAAAAGTAAGAGGAACTACAACCCTGCAACCTGTGGAAAGGAGACCACAAAGAGAGTAAGTTAAACAAAATGAGATGACAGAGAAGTATGTTGCAGACAAAGGAGCAAGGTTTTTACACAAGACGAAATAAATGAAGAGAAAATAGGCAATCTACCTGAAAAAGACTTCACAGTAATGATAGCAAACATGATGCAAGGGTTTCCCTGGTGGCGCAGTGGTTGAGAGTCTGCCTGCTGATGCAGGGGACGTGGGTTCGTGCCCCGGTCTGGGAGGATCCCACATGCTGCAGAGCGGCTGGGCCTGTGAGCTGTGGCTGCTGAGCCTGTGCGTCCGGAGCCTGTGCTCCACAACGGGAGAGGCCACAGCAGTGAGAGGCCCTCATACTGCAAAAAACAAAACAAAACAACAACAACAACAAAAAACATGATGCAAGATCTCAGAAATAGAATGGAGGCATGGATCCAGAAGATACATGAAATGTTTAAAAAGGACCTAGAAAAACTAAAGAATAAAGAGTAATAGACAACACAATAACTCAAATGAAAAATACAGTAGAAGGATATAATAGCAGAATAACTGAGGCAGAAGAAAGAATAAGTGAGATGGAAGATATAAAGGTGGAAATAACTGCCAAGGAGCAGAATAAAGAAAAAAAAATGAAAAGAAATTAAGACAGTATCAGAAACTTCTGGGACAACATCAAACTCACCAACATTCGAATTACAGGGGTCCCAGAAGAAGAAGAGAAAGGGAAAGGGTCTGGGAAAATATTTGAAGAGATTATATTCAAAAACTTCCCTAACATGGGAAAGGAAATAGTCACCCAATTCCAGGAAGTGCACAGAGTCCCATACAGGATAAACAAAAGGAGAAACATGCCAAAACACATATTAATAAGAAAAATAATAAATTCAAAGAAAAAATATTAAATTCAGCAAGGGAAAAGCAACAAATAACATCCAAGGGATTCTCATAAGATTATCAGCTGATTTCTCAGCAGACACTCTGCAGGCCAGAAGGGAGTGGCATGATATACTTAAAGTCATGAAAGGGAAAAACCTACAACCAAGATTACTCTACTCAGCAAGGATTTCATTAAGATTCAACAGAGAAATCAAAAGTTTTGCAGACAAGCAAAAGCTAAGAGAATTCAGCACCACCAAATCAGCTCTACAACAAATGTTAAAGGAACTTCTCTAAGTGGGAAACACAGGAAAAGAAAACGACTTACAAAACAACCCAAAACAATTAAGAAAATGGTAATAGTAACATACATATTGAAAATTACCTTAAATATAAAAGGATTAAATGCTCCAACCAAAAGATACAGACTGGCTGAATGGACACAAAAACAACACACATATATATACTGTCTACAAGAGACTCACTTCAGACCCAGTGACACATATGGACTGAAAGTGAGGGGATGGAAAAAGATGTTCCATGTAAATGGAAATCAAAATAAAGCTGGAGCAGCAATACTCATATCAGACAAAATAGATTTTAAAATAAAGACTATGACAAGAAGCAAGGAAGGACACTACATAATGATCAAGGGATCAATCCAAGAAGAAGATAAAACAATTATAAATATTTTTTCACCCATCATAGGAGCATTTCAAAACTAACAGCCATAAAGGGGAATGCTAATAGACATAAAAGGGAAATTGATAGTAACACAATAAGAGTGGGGGACTTTAATACCCCACTTACACCAATGGACAGATCATCCAGACAGAAAATTAATAAGGAAACAAAAGACATAAATGACATATTAGACCAGGTACACCTATATTTCTAAGACATTCCAACCGAAAGCAGTAGAATACAGTTTATTCTCAAGTGCAGATGGAACATTCTCCCAGGTAGAACACATCTTGGCTCACAAATCAAGCCTTAGTAAATTTTAGAAAATTGAAATATCAAGCATCTTTTCCAACAGAACGCTATGAGATTACAAATCAGTTACAGGAAAAAAATGTAAAAAATACAAACATGTGCAGGCTAAAAATTATGCTACTAAATAGCCAAGAGGTCACTGAAGAAATCAAAGAGAAAATCAAAATTACACAGAAACAAATGACAACAAAAACATGAAATGACCCAAAACCTATGGGATGCAGCAACAGCAGTTCCAAGAAGGAAGTTTATAGCAATAAAATCCTACTTCAGGGAACAAGAAAAATCTCAAAGAAACAACTTAACTTACACCCAAAACAACTAGACAAAGAAGACCAAAAAAAAAAGTTAGTAGAGGGAAAGATATCATAAAGATCATCTATACTTCTCAAACTTTTCCAAAATACAGCAGAGGGTGGAACACTCCCAAACTCATTCTACAAGGCCACCATCACCTTGACACCAAAACCAGAAAAGGATGTCACAAAGAAAGAAAACTACAGGCCAATATCACAGATAAACATAGATGCAAAAATCCTCAACAAAATACTAGCAAACAGAATCCAACAGCACATTAAAAGGATCATACACCATGATCAAGTGGGGTTTATTCCAGGAAGGCAAGGATTCTTCAATATACACAAATCAAACAACGTGATACACCATATTAACAAATTAAAGGAGAAAAGCCATATGATCATCTCAATAGATGCAGAGAAAGCTTTTGACAAAATTCAACACCCATTTATGATAAAAACCCTGCAGAATGTAGCCATAGAGGGAACTTTCCTCAACATAATAAAGGCCATATATGACAAACCCACAGGCAACATCATCCTCAATGGTGAAAAACTGAAAGCATTTCCACTGAGATAAGTAACAAGACAAGGTTGTCCACTCTTATTCAACATAGTTTTGGAATTTTTAACCACAGCAATCAGAGAAGAAAAGGAAATAAAAGGAATCCAAATTGGAAAAGAATAAGTAAAGCTGTCACTGTTTGCAGAAGACATGATAATATACATAGAGAATCCTAAAGATGCTACCAGAAAGCTACTAGAGCTAATCAATGAATTTGGTAAAGTAGCAGGATACAAAATTAATGCACAGAAATCTCTGGCATTCCTATACACTAATGATGAAAAATCTGAAAGTGAAATCAAGAAAACACTCCCTTTTACCATTGCAACAAAAAGAATCAAATATCTAGGAATAAACTTACCTAAGGAGACAAAAGACTTGTATGCAGAAAATTATAAGACACTATTGAAAGAAATTAAAGATGATACAAAGAGATGGAGAGATATACCATGTTCTTGGATTGGAAGAATCAACAGTGTGAAAATGACTCCACAACAAAAAGCAATCTACAGATTCAATGCAATCCCTATCAAACTACCACTTGCATTTTTCACAGAACTAGAACAAAAAATTTCACAATTTGTATGGAAACACAAAAGACCCCAAATAGCCAAAGCAATCTTGAGAACAAAGAATGGAGCTGGAGGAATCAGGCTCCCTGACTTCAGACTGTACTACAAAGCTACAGTAATCAAGACAGTATGGTACTGGCACAAAAACATAAAGATAGATCAACGGAACAGGATAGAAAGCCCAGAGATAAACCCACACACATATGGTAACCTTACCTTTGATAAAGGAGGCAGGAATATACAGTGGAGAAAGGACAGCCTCTTCAATAAATGGTGCTCGGAAAACTGGACAGGTAAATGTAAAAGTATGAGATTAGATCACTTCTTAACACCATACACAAAAATAAGCTCAAAATGGATTAAAGACCTAAATGTAAAGCCAGAAACTATCAAACTCATAGAGGAAAACATAGGCAGAACACTCTATGACATAAATCACAGCAAGATCCTTTTTGACCTACCTCCTAGGGAAATGGATAAAAACCCAAAAATAAACAAATGAGACCTAATGAAACTTAAAAGCTTTTGCACAGCAAAGGAAACCATAAACAAGACCTAAAGACAACCCTCAGAATGGGAGAAAATATTTACAAATGAAGCAACTGACAAAGGATTAATCTCCAAAATTTACAAGCAGCTCATGCAGCTCAATTACAAAAAAACCAAACAACACAATCCAAAAATGTGGCAGAAGACCTAAATAGACATTTCTCCAAAGAAGATATACAGACTGCCAACAAACACATGAAAAAATGCTCAACATCATTATTCATTAGAGAAATGCAAATCTAAACTACAATGAGATATCATGGCACACAAATCAGAATGGCCATCATCAAAAAATCTAGAAACAATAAATACTAGAGAGGGTGTGGAGAAAAGGGAACACTGTTGCACTTCTGGTGGGAATGTGAATTGGTACAGCCACTATGGAGAACAGTATGGAAGCTCCTTAAAAAGCTTCAAATAGAACTACCATATGACCCAGCAATCCCACTACTGGGCATATATCCTGAGAAAACCATAATTCAAAAAGTGTCATGTACCAAAATATTCATTGCAGGTCTATTTGCAATAGCCTGGAGATGGAAACAACCTATGTGTCCTTCATTGGATGAATGGATAAAGAAGATGTGGCACATATATACAATGGAATATTACTCAGCCATAAAAATACATGAAATTGAGCTCTCTGTAATGAGGTGGATAGACCTAGCGTCTGTCACACTGAGTGAAGTAAGTCAGAAAGAGAAATATAAATACCGTATGCTAACACATATATATGGAATTTAAGAAAAAAGTGTCATGAAGAACCTAGGGATAAGACAGGAATAAAGACACAGACCTACTAGAGAATGGACTTGAGGATATGGGGAGGGGGAAGTGTAAGCTGTGACAAAGCGAGAGAGAGGCATGGACGTATATACACTACCAAACGTAAGGTAGATAGCTAGTGGGAAGCAGCCGCATAGCACAGGCAGATCAGCTTGGTGCTTTGTGACCACCTGGAGGGGTGGGACATGGAGGGTCAGAGGGAGGTAGATGCAGGAGGGAAGAGATATGGGAACATATGTATGTGTGTAACTGATTCACTTCGTTATAAAGCAGAAACTGGCACAACATTGTAAAGCAATTATACTCGAATAAAGATGTAAAAAAAATATATTAAATAAATAAATAAATAAATAAATGAAATAGAAATGAAGAAAACAATAGCACAGATCAATGAAACTAAAAACTGGTTCTTGGAGAAGAAAAACAAAATTAACCAACCTTTATCCAGAAACATCAAGAAAAAAAAGAGGACACAAATCAATAAATTAGAAATTAACAAGTTAAAACTGGTACTGCAGAAATACAAAGGATCATACGAGACTACAAAAAGCAACTATATGTCAATAAATTGGATAACCTGGAAGAAATGGACAACTTCTTAGAAAGGTACAACCTTCCATGACTGAACCAGGAAGAAATACAAAAAATACGAACAGACCAATCAGAAGTAATGAAATTGAAACTGAGATTTAAAATCTTCCTACAAACAAAACACAAGGACCAGATGGCTTCACATGCGAATTGTATCAAACATTTAGGGAAGAGCTAATGCCTATTCTCCCATACTCTTCCAAAAAATTGCAGAAGGAGAAACCCTCCCAAGTTCATTCTGCAAGTCAACCCTGATACCAAAACCAGACAAAGATATCACAAAAAAAGAAAATTACATGCCAGTAACACTAATGAACATAGATGTAAAAATCCTTAACAAAATACTAGTAAACAGAATCCATCAACACATTAAAGGATCATACACCATGATCAAGTGGGATTTATCCCAGTGTTGCAAGGAGTTTTCAATATATGCCAATCAGTCAATGTGATATACCATATTTAAAAATGGAAGAATAAAACCATATGACCATCTCAATAGATGGAGTTAAAGCTTTTGACAAACTTCAACATACATTTATGATAAAATCCCTCCAGAAAGTGGGCATAGAGGGAACAGACCTCAGCATAATAAAGGCCATATATGAGAATCGAGAGCAAACATCATTCTCAATGGTGAAAAACTGAAGGCATTTCCTCTATGCTCAGAAACAAGACAAGGAAGGATGTCCACTCTTGCCATTATTATTCAACATAGTTTTGGAAGTCCTAGCCTGGGCTATCGGAGAAGAAAAAGAAATAAAATTAATCCAAATTGGAAAAGAAGTGAAACTGCCACTGTTTGCAGATGATATGATACTATACATAAAAACTCCTAAAGATGCCACCAGAAAACTACTAGAGCTAATCAATGAAATTGGTAAAGTCACAGGATACAAAATTAATGCACAGAATCTCTTGTATTCCTATACAGTAACAAAGAAAGTTCAGAAAGAGAAAAAAAGGAAACAATCCCATTTACCATTGCAACCAAAAGAAAAAAATACCTAGAAATAAACCTACCTAAGGAGACAAAAACCTGTACTCAGAAAACTATAAGATGCTGATGAAAGAAATCAAAGACAACACAAACAGATGGATAGATGGATAGATACCATGTTCTTGGATTGGTAGAATCAACATTGTGAAAATGACTATACTACCCAAAGCAATCTACAGATTTAATGCAATCCCTATCAAATTACCAAGGACATTTTTCACAGAATTAGAAAAAAGATTTTTACAATTTGTATAGAACAGAAAAGACCCTGAATAGCCAAAACAATCTTAAGAAGGAAAAATAGAGCTGGAGGAATCAGACTCCCTGACTTCAGACCATTCTATAAAGCTACAGTAATGAGGACAGAATGGTAGTGGCATAAAAACAGAAATATAAATCAATGTAACAAGATAGAAACCCAGAGATAAACCCATGGACCTATGGTCACCTACTCTATGACATAGGAGGCAAGAATATACAAAGGAGAAAAGACGTTCTCTTCAGTAAGTGGTGCTGAGAAAGCTGGACAGCTACATATAAGAGAATGAAATTAGAACACTCCCTGACACCATACACAAAAATAAACTCAGAATTGATTAAATATCTAAATGTAAGACCTGATACTATAAAACTCTTAGAGGACAACATAGGCAGAACACTCTGACATAAATCACATCAGATTTTTTTGACCAACATCATAGAGTAATGAAAATAAAAACAAAAATATAAAAATTGGAGCTAATTAAACTTAAAAGATTTTTCACAGAAGAGGAAACCATAATCAAAGATGAAAAGCCAACCCTCAGAATGGGAGAAAATATTTGCAAACAAAGCAGCTGACAAGGGTTTAATCTCCAGAATATATAAACAACTCATGCAGCTCAATATCAAACAAATAACCCAACCAAAAACTGGGTGGAAGACCTAAATATGTATTTCTCCAAAGAAGACACACAGATGGCCAAAAAACACATGAAAAGATGCTCAACATCACTAATTATCAGAGAAATGCAGATCAAAGCTACAAGGAGTTATCATCTCATGCCTTTCAGAATGGCTATCACTAAAAATCTATAAACAGTAACATGCTGGAGAGGGAGTGGAGAAAAGGGAACCCTCTTACACTTATGGTGGGAATGTAAATTGATACAGCCACTATGGAGAACAGTATGGAGTTTCCTTAAAAAACTAAAAATAGAACTACCATTTGATCCAGCAATCCCACTCCTGGACATGTACCTGAAGAAAACCATAATACAAAAAGATACATGCACCCCAATGTTCATTGCAGTGCTATTTACCATAGCCAGGACATGGAAACAACCTAAATGTCCATCAACAGAAGAATGGATAAAGAAGATGTGGTACATATACACAATGGAATATTACTCAGCCATAAAAAGGAACAAAATTTTGCCACTTGCAGAGACATGGATGGATGTAGAGACTGTCATACAGAGTGAAGTAAGTCAGAAAGAGAAAAACAAAATTCATATAATACCACTTATATGTGGAATCTACAAAAATGATAAGATGAACTTATTTTCAAAGCAGGAATACAGACACAGACACAGGGAATGCACATATGGATACCAGGGAGAAAGGGGGTTGGGATGATATGAGAGATTGGGTTTGACATATAAACATTATTGATACTATGTATAAAATACATAACTAAATGAGAACCTACTGTATAGCACTGGGAACTCAGTGCTCTACAGTGATCAAGAAAGAAAGGATATCCAAAAAAGAGGGGATATATGTATATATATAGCTGATACACTTTGCTGTACAGAAGAAATAACACAACATTGTAAAGCAACTATACTCCAATAAAATTCAATTTAAAAATGAGATTGAGGGCTTCCCTGGTGGCGCAGTGGTTGAGAGTCTGCCTGCTGATGCAGGGGACACAGGTTCGTGCCCTGGTCCAGGAGGATGCCACATGCCACGGAGCTGCTGGGCCCGAGAGCCATGGCCGCTGAGCCTGCGCATCCGGAGTCTGTGCTCCACAATAGGAGAGGCCACAAAAGTGAGAGGCCCGCATACCGCAAATAAATAAATAAATAATAAAAAATAAATAAAAATGAGATTGAAAATCATGATTTTTTTGGCCAAAAATTTCCATTACAACAAATGACAAGTTTAATATCATTTTTCATTCTACTTCTCCACCCTCTTAAAGACTGATATTGCCCCCTGTTCTATCTCCCTAACCTTGCACACTCCTGAAAGGAATGAGCATAGTCCATTTGTTAAGAGTATCTGTTTTGGAGCCAGGAAGATAGAGATTCAAATGTTCGAACTCAGGATTGTCTTTTCGTCCTGTTTATGGTTTCCTTTGCTGTGCAAAAGTTTTTAAGTTTCATTAGGTCCCATTTGTTTATTTTTGTTTATATTTCCATTTCTCAAGGAGGTGGGTCCAAAAGGATCTTGCTGTAATTGATGTCATAGAGTGTTCTGCCTATGTTTTCCACTAAGAGTTGTATAGTGTTTGGCCTTACATTTAGGTCTTTAATCCATTTTGAGTTTATTTTTGTTTATAATGTTAGGGAGTGTTCTAATTTCATTCTTTTACATGTAGCTGTCCAGTTTTCCCAGCACCACTTATTGAAGAGGCTGTCTTTTCTCCATTGTATATTCTTGCCTCCTTTATCAAAAATAAGGTGACCTTATGTGCATGGGTTTATCTCTAGGCTTTCTATCCTGTTCCCTTGATCTATATGGAGAAAATATTTGCAGATGAAGCAACTGACAAAGGATTAATCTCCAAAATTTACAAGCAGCTCATGAAACTCAATATCAAAAAGACAAACAACCCAATCCAAAAATGGGCAGAAGACCTAAATAGACATTTCTCCAAAGAAGGTATACAGATGGCCAACAAACATATGAAAGAATGCTCAACATTACTAACCATAAGAGAAATGCAAATCACAACTACAATGAGGTATCACCTCACACCAGTCAGAATTGTCATCATCAAAATATCTACAAACAATAAATGCTGGAGAGGGTGTGGAGAAAAGGGAACTCTCTTGCACTGTTGGTGGAAGTGCAAATTGATACAGCTACTATGGAGAACAGTATGGAGGTTCCTTAAAAAACTAAAAATAGAACTACCATACGACCCAGCAATCCCACTACTGGGCACATACCCTGCGAAAACCATAATTCAAAAAGAGTCAGGTACCAAAATGTTCATTGCAGCTCTATTTACAGTAGCCAGGACATGGAAGCAACCTAAGAGTTCATCAACAGATGAATGGATAAAGAAGATGTGCCACTTATATACAATGGAATATTACTCAGCCATAAAAAGAAACGAAATTGAGTTATTTGCAGTGAGGTAGATGGACCTAGAGTCTGTCATAAAGAGTGAAGTAAGTCAGAAAGAAAAAAATAAATACCGTATGCTAACACATATATGTGGAATCTAAAAAAAAAGTTATAAAGAACCTAGGGGCAGGCAGGAATAAAGACGCAGAAGTAAAGAATTGACTTGAGGACACAGAGAGGGGGAAGGGTAAGCTGGGATGAAGTGAAAGAGTGGCATGGACTTATACATACTACTAAATGTAAAATAGATAGCTAGTGGGAAGCAGCCGCATAGCACAGGGAAATCAGCTCAGTGCTTTGTGACCACCTAGAGGGGTGGGATAGGGAGGGTGGGAGGGAGACGCCAAAGGGCGGAGATATGGTGATATATGTATAGCTGATTCACTTTGTTATAAAGCAGAAACTAACACACCATTGTAAAGCAATTATACTCCAATAAAGATGTTAAAAAAATGTTCGAACTGCAACTTCTTACCTTAGAGCTTTGGTTTCATATGGTATTACCTTACAAGGTAAGATAAGATGATGCATTGTAAATACACAATAATTGTAGCTATTATTGTGTACCATGTATAACCCTGTGTACTCATAGAGACAAAGAGTGGATTTCATTATGAAAAGCAGAGAATACTATAAATCGTATGAAATGCAGTTTCAACATATGGTTAATGGAAACCCTAATGGAAACAAAACTGGTGAAAATAGGTCATATATTTATCTTCACTCATATTCCTGTTTGGTTTATTTGTCTGAATTTAAAAAGTAATATATATTTATCATGAATAATTTACAAAGAAGAATAAAAGATTACTCACTAGCTTCTAAGGATTTTAAGTACAAACCCACAATTTCCACTTTTTTTTCCACTAGATGACACTAGCGGGTAAAATAGAATGGTGATTTTGCCAATATTTCCTAAAGTGAGGCGTGCATCCAGATTATTTTCTGGTATCGGGTCAAATCTGAGAAGGAGAGAGAAAGAGAGAGAGAGATGCATAGCTTTAAGGTACAATCAAATTAGTGCATCTACAAAGTTTGAAGAAGCAAAGTAGAAAATGTCTGCTTAATATAGATTAGGAGAGGAATCAAAATATTTTAGGCATGTATTTGTGGATTTTCAATTGAGCATACAGCAACAAAAATCAAAACTTCAAAATTTCTTGAAT
The DNA here is from genome assembly GCF_003676395.1 of Aethalodelphis obliquidens. Lineage (NCBI taxonomy): Eukaryota > Metazoa > Chordata > Mammalia > Artiodactyla > Delphinidae > Aethalodelphis > Aethalodelphis obliquidens. The sequence continues at coordinate 611,726 of NW_020838050.1, read as the reverse complement.
ATGTGTTTCAAACATATGTTTGAAAATATATTACCAGATAATAAAACTTTAGTAATCTAAAATGTTTCTCTTTATCATTTGGCTGCCAGAATGCTCAGAGCAAAATTTAATAGCAGTAACTATCCCCATTCCTTTTTTCTGTTTTCTTTGTTATATCTCTTTTAAGCTTCTTTGTAACATTCAATGTTTGTGACATTCATTTTAAGCCATCTCCAGTATTATCATAAGTGCTTGGAGGAGAAATTACAGGCTTAATATATTGCAATTATACATAAAAATGATAAAGATTACTACATAAAATAAGTCAGACTCTAAATGCCAAGAAGACAATTTTCTCAGATTTTTTTTGCTTTACACTTAAATAATGCCTTGTTATTTTATACTCATTATGCTGATGTATTTTTTTAAAAGTCAGTAATACCCAATACCTTTTATGAGTTTGGGGTAACAATGGTACATTGCTGGTGGCACTATAAATATGTACAATTTTTATTCAGACCAATATGATAATATGTATCAGGAACCATTAAATATTCATTACTGATGTACCTGGAGCAGATACAGACTTGAGGAAATTTGGAACCATATATACAATATAGAGGCCAAAAGTGTAGTAGAGAAAGTGGAAACTGTGTGTAGCAAAAAACTTGGAAACTAAGTTAGTTGCAAAGGCTGATCCAAGCAAGAGCATGTAAATAGTGTTTTATCAGAGAGGATCCATTCTGCTGAACAGAGTCCAGCAATGGAGATGTGGTAAGTAACAGGCAATAACACAGTGGGAGTATGGATATATACTAGTTATGGAAGGGTTCCCAATGTCCTCATGGGAAAATTTCCCAACTAATAAGTAGCATGAGAGATGAGGAATAGAATTCATCCCCTCAATCAAGGAAAGGATTAGCACAAGCTAGACAATGTATCAGGAAACCCCAAAGAGATGGGATCCTAAGAAAGATTCATTTCCTAGAAGAAAACTAGAATGCTGAACAAGACAAACTACATAGTTGGGTTCAGAACAAACCCCAATTCTACGGACTGAAAAAATTGGATATGGGTTATGCTGTAATTTGGTTGTTGACAGAATGTCTAGGACTCGGCCTTTACCAACTTAGAGCCTGCCCAGCAACATCACCACTTAAGGCCCTACCAAATATTAGAGCTGAGGTTATTTAGATGATTTCTGATTCCATTGTAATAGACTCAGATGGGGAAATAGAGACATCATTCTTAAAGGGCAAAGGGCACACACAAAATCTTACAAGCTCCAGGTCCCAGGGCAGAAGTAGTAATTTGATAGAAGCCTGGGTCAGACTTATCTGCTTATGTAGGAGAGTATCCTGGAGAGGGAAGGGGCAACTGCAGCTGACCTTGGGGACATACACTGGAAGCAACCATTTATGTGAGCTCCTTCTACAATGTGGACACTGGTGCTAGCAAGTGCCCCTGTGGAATCCTCCCTCTAGCTTACTAGCCCCAGGACCCAGCATTGCCCTGGCCCAACAGCCTATATGTGTCAGTGTTAGAATGCCTCAGACAAAGCAACAAATTGGGTGGGGACACAGCCCAAACTATCAGCAGACAGGTTGCCTCAAGACCCTATGAGTCCACAGCCACCTCTAGACACAGCCCTGCCCACCAGAGGGCCCAGGACCCAGATCCACCCACCAGTGGGCAGGTACCAGCCCCCAAATATTCTGAGCCCTGACCCTGCCCTCCAGGGAGACTATTACGGACCAGCCTCAACTAACAGGGTGCAGAAACAAGACACAAGAAAATCACAATTCCACAGCCTGCACACCTGGCCCACATACCAGCAAGCCAATACAAGCTTCAGGACACCCCAAATCCTGTACCCAAATGTGTCAGGAACTGGCGCCTCCATCAGTGATCCAACACCAGCTCTGGGACCCCTGGTCCTTGCAACCAGACTCCAGGACCCAGCTCTGCCTGTCAGTAAGCTGGCACTAACACCAGGACCTGGCTTCACTCACCAGTGGGGATGCAACAGCCCATGAGTTCTTCTGGACCCTGACTCCATGCACCATTGTATCAAAAGCAATAAAATGCCTAGGAATAAACTTACCTAAGAAGGTAAAAGACCTGTACTTGGAAAGCTATAAGACACTGAGGAAAAATTTGAAGACAACACAAACAGATGGAAAGATACACCATGTTCATGGACTGGAAGAACTAACATTGTTAAAATTACCATACTATCCAAGGCAAGCTATAGATTCAGTGCAATCCCTATCAAAATACCAACAGCAATTTTTACAAAAATAAAACAAATAATTGTAAAATTTGTATGGAAACACAAAATACAATGAATAGACAGAACAATTTGAGGAAGAAGAACACAGCTGGAGGAATCATGCTCCCTGACTTCAAACTATACTAAAAGGCTACAGTAATCAAAACAGTATGTACTGGCACAAAAAACAGACACATAGATCAGTGGAGCAGAATAGAAAGCCCAGAAATAAACCTATGCATATGTGTTCAATTATGTACAACAAAAGAACCAAGAATATACAATAGGGAAATAACAGTCTCTTTAATAAATAGTGTTGAGAAAACTAGAGAGCTAGTCTAGTTTGAAACTGGACGACAATCTTACACCATATACAACATTAACTCAAAATGAATTAAAGACTTTAATGAACGATCTGAAACCATAAAACCCCTAGAAGAAACATAAGTCCTTGACATCAGTCTTGACAATAATTTTTTGGATTTGATACCCAAAGCAAAGGTAACAAAAGCAAAAATAAACAAGTGAGACTACTCAAATGGAAAAGCTTGTGCACAGCAAAAGAAACCATCAACAAAATGAAAAGACAATTTATTTTTTTACATATATATTGGAGTATAATTGTTTTACAAAGGTGTGTTAGGTTCTGTTTATAACAAAGTGATTCAGTTATACATATACATATATTCCGATATCACTTCCCACTTGGATCTCCTTCCCTCCCACCCTCCTATCCCACCCCTCTAGGTGGTCACAATACACCAAGCTGATCTCCCTGTGCTATGCGGGTCCTTCCCACTAGCTATCTATTCTACGTTTGGTAGTGTACATAAGTCCATGCCACTCTCCCACTTTGTCTCAGCTTACACTTCCCCATCCCCATATCCTCAAGTCCATTCTCTAGTAGGTCTGTGTCTTTATTCCTATCTTACCCCTAGGTTCTTCATGACACTTTTTTCTTAAATTCCATATATATGTGTTAGCATACGGTATTTATATTTCTCTTTCTGACTTACTTCACTCAGTGTGATAGACGCTAGGTCTATCCACCTCATTACAGAGAGCTCAATTTCATGTATTTTTATGGCTGAGTAATATTCCACTGTATATATGTGCCACATCTTTATCCATTCATCTGATGATGGACACTTAGGTTGTTTCCATCTCCTGGCTATTGTAAATAGAGCAGCAATGAACATTTTGGTATATGACTCTTTGAATTATGGTTTTCTCAGTGTACATGCCGAGTAGTGGGATTGCTGGGTCATATGGTAGTTCAATTTGTAGTCTTTTAAGGAACCACCATGCTGTTCTCCATAGTGGCTGTACCAATTATATTCCCACCAGCAGTGCAAGAGTGTTCCCTTTTCTCCACACCCTCTCCAGCATTTATTGTTTCTAGATTTTTTGATGATGGCCATTCTGACTGGTGTGAGGTGATATCTCATTGTAGTTTTAATTTGCATTTCTCTAATGATTAATGATGTTGAACATTCTTTCATGTGTTTGTTGGCAGTCTGTATATCTTCTTTAGAGAAGTGTCTATTTAGGTCTTCTGCCCATTTTTGGATTGGGTTGTTTGTTTTTTGATAATTGAGCTGCATGAGCCGCTTGTGAATTTTGGAGATTAATCCTTTGTCAGTTGCTTCATTTGCAAATATTTTCTCCCATTCTGAGGGTTTTCTTTTGTTCCTGTTTATGGTTTCCTTTGCTGTGCAAAAGCTTTTAAGTTTCATTAGGTCCCATTTGTTTATTTTTGTTTTTATTTCCATTTCTCTAGGAGGTGGGTCAAAAAGGATCTTGCTGTGATTTATGTCATAGAGTGTTATGTCTATGTTTTCCTCGAAGAGTTTGATAGTTTCTGGCCTTACATTTAGGTCTTCAATCCATTCTGAGCTTATTTTTGTGTATGGTATCAGGGAGTGATCTTATCTCATACTTTTATATGTACCTTTCCAGTTTTCCCAGCACCACTTACTGAAGAGGCTGTCCTTTCTCCACTGTACATTCTTGCCTCCTTTATCAAAGATAAGGTGACCATATGTCTGTGGGTTTATCTCTGGGCTTTCTATCCTGTTCCACTGATCTATCTTTCTGTTTTTGTATGAGTACCATACTGTCTTGATTACTGTAGCTTTGTAGTATAGTCTGAAGTCAGGGAGTCTGATTCCTCCAGCTCCGTTTTTCGTTCTCAAGATTGCTATGGCAATTCGGGGTCTTTTGTGTTTCCATACAAATTCTGAAATTTTTGTTCTAGTTCTGTGAAAAATGCCAGTGGTAGTTTGATAGGGATTGCATTGAATCTGTAGATTGCTTTGGGTAGTAGAGTCATTTTCACAATATTGATTCACAATATTGCAATCCAAGAACATGGTATATCTCTCCATCTCTTTGTATCATCTTTAATTTCTTTCATCATTGTCTTATAATTTTCTGCACACAAGTCTTTTGTCTCCTTAGGTAGGTTTATTCCCAGATATTTGATTCTTTTTGTTGCAATGGTAAATGGGAGTGTTTTCTTGAATTCACTTTCAGATTTTTCATCATTAGTGTATAGGAATGCCAGAGATTTCTGTGCATTAATTTTGTATCCTGCTACTTTACCAAATTCATTGATTAGCTCTAGTAGCTTTCTGGTAACATCTTTAGGATTCTCTATGTATAGTATCATGTCATCTGCAAACAGTGACAGCTTTACATCTTCTATTCCGATTTGGATTCACTTTATTTCCTTTTCTTCTCTGATTGCTGTGGTTAAAACTTCCAAAACTCTGTTGAATAAGAGTGGTGAAAGTGGGCACCCTTGTCTTGTTCCTGATCTTAGTGGAAATGCTTTCAGTTTTTCACCATTGAGGATGATGTTGGGTGTGGGTTTTTCATATATGGTCTTTATTATGTTGAGGAAAGTTCCCTCTATGCCTACTTTCTGCAGGGTTTTTATCATATATGGGTATTGAATTTTGTCAAAAGCTTTCTCTGCATCTCTTGAGATGACTATATGGTTTTTCTCCTTCAATTTGTTAATATGGTGTATCACGTTGATTGATTTGTGTATATTGAAGAATCCTTGCATTCCTGGAATAAACCCCACTTGATCATGGTGTATGATCCTTTTAATGTGCTGTTGGATTCTGTTTGCTAGTATTTTGTTGAGGATTTTTGTATCTCTGTTCATCAGTGATATTGGCCTCTAGTTTTCTTTCTTTGTGACATCCCTGTCTGGTTTTGGTATCAGGGTGATGGTGGCCTTGTAGAATGAGTTTGGTAGTGTTCCTCCTTCTGTTATATTTTGGAAGAGTTTGAGAAGGATAGGTGTTAGCTCTTCTCTAAATGTTTGATAGAATTCGCCTGTGAAGCCATCTTGTCCTGGGCTTTTGTTTGTTGGAAGATTTTTAATCACAGTTTCAATTTCAGTGCTTGTGATTTGTCTGTTCATATTTTCTATTTCTTCCTGATTCAGTCTTGGCAGGTTGTACATTTCTAAGAATTTGTCCATTTCTTCCAGGTTTTCTATTTTATTGGCATAGAGTTGCTTGTAGTAATCTCTCATGATCTTTTGTACTTCTGCAGTGTCAGTTGTTACTTCTCCTTATACATTTTTAATTCTATTAATTTGAGTCTTCTCCCTTTTTTTCTTGATGAGTCTGGCTAATGGTTTATCAATTTTGTTTATATTCTCAAAGAACCAGCTTTTAGTTTTATTGATCTTTGCTATCATTTCCTTCATTTCTTTTTCATTTATTTCTGATATGATCTTTATGATTTCTTTCCTTCTGCTAACTTTGGGCTTTTTTTTTTTTTTTTTGCTCTAATTGCTTTAGGGGTGAGGTTAGGTTGTTTATTCGAGATGATTCCTATTTCTTAAGGTAGGATTGTACTGCTATAAACTTCCCTCTTAGAACTGCTCTTGCTGCATCCCATAGGTTTTGGTTTATTGTGTCTCCATTGTCCTTTGTTTCTAGGTGTTGTTTTGATTTCCTCTTTGATTTCTTCAATGATCACTTCGTTATTAAGTAGTGTATTGTTTAGTAACCATGTGCTTGTATTTTTTACAGCTCTTTTCCTGTAATTGACAACTAGTCTCATAGCGTTGTGGTCAGAAAAGATACCTGATACAATTTCAATTTTCTTAAATTTACCAAGGCTTGATTTGTGACCCAAGATATGATCTATCCTGGAGAATGTTCCATGAGCACTTGAGAAAAATATGTTTCGTGTTGTTTTTGGATGGAATGTCCTATTAATATCAATTAAGTCCATCTTGTTTAGTGTATCATTTAAAGCTTGTGTTTCCTTATTTATTTTCATTTTGGGTGATCTTTCCATTGGTGAAAGTGGGGTGTTAAAGTCTCCTATTATGAATGGGTTACTGTCGATTTCCCCTTGTATGACTGTTAGTATTTGCCTTATGTATTGAGGTGCTGCTATTTTTGGTGCATAAATATTTACAATTGTTATATCGTCTTCTTGGATCGATCCCTTGATCATTTTGTAGTGTCCTTCTTTGTCTCTTCTAATAGTCTTTATTTTAAAGTCTATTTTGTCTGATAAGAGAATTGCTACTCCACCTTTCTTTTGGTTTCCATTTGCATGGAATATCTTTTTCCATCCCCTCACTTTCAGTCCATATGTGTCTCTAGGTCTGAAGTGGGTCTCTTGTAGACAGCTTATATATGGGTTTTATTTTTGTATCCATTCATCCAGTCTGTGTCTTTTGGTGGGAGCATTTAATCCATTTACATTTAAGGTAATTATCGATATGTATGTTCCTATTCCCATTTTCTTAATTGTTTTGGGTTTGTAATTATAGGTCTTTTCCTTCTCTTGTGTTTCTTGCCCAGAGAAGATCCTTTAGCATTTGTTGTAAAGCTGCTTTTGTGATGCTGAACTCTCTCAGCTTTTCCGTGTCTGTAAAGGTTTTAATTTCTGCATCAAATCTGAATGAGATCCTTGGTGTTTAGAGTAATCTTGGTTTTAAGTTTTTCTCCTTCATCACTTTAAATATGTCCTGCCAGTCCCTTCTGGCTTGCAGAGTTTCTCCTGAAAGGTCAGCTGTTTACCTTACGGGGATTCCCTTGTGTTATTTGTTGTTTTTCCCTTGCTTCTTTTAATATGTTTTCTTTGTGTTTAATTTTTGACAGTTTGATTAATATGTGTAGGCGTGTTTCTCCTTGGATTTATCCTGTATGGGACTCTCTGTGCTTCCTGGACGTGATTAACTATTTCCTTTTCCATATTAGGGAAGTTCTCAACTATAATCTCTTCAAATATTTTTTTAGTCCCTCTTTCTTTTTCTCTTCTTCTTCTGGAACCCCTGTAATTCAAATGTTGATGTGTTTAATGTTGTCCAAGAGGTCCCTGAGACTGTCCTCAGTTCTTTTAATTATTTTTCTTTATTCTGCTCTACAGTAGTTATTTCCACTATTTTATTTTCCAGGTCACTTTTCCGTTCTTCTTCCTCAGTTATTCTGCTATTGATCCCTTCTAGAGTATTTTTAATTTCATTTATTGTGTTGTTCATCATTGCTTGTTTCATCTTTAGTTCTTCTTGTTAAATGTTTCTTGCATTTTCTCTATTCTATTTCCATGATTTTGTATCATATTTACTATCATTATTCTGAATTCTTTTTCAGGTAGACTGCCTATTTCCACTTCATTTGTTAGGTCTGGTGGATTTTTATCTTTCTCATTCATCTGCTGTGTGTTTTTCTGTCTTTTCATTTTGCTTCTCTTACTGTGTTTGGGGTCTCCTTTTTGTGCCCTAAAACTCTGGGTAGCATCAGAGGACAAGAGGACCGGGGAGCCCTCAGGAAGGGAAAGAGGCGGCAGAGAAGGGGTTGCCCAGGCCTGCATCTGCCATGGCTCCAACCCCTCCGCGAGGAAGGGCTTGTCTGAGGAGAGTCCTTCTGCTCTTCTGGCAGCTGGGAGACCAAGATAATTTATTAAATGGGAAAAATATTTGCAAATCATATATCTGATAAAAAGCTAATAGTCAAAATATATGAAGGATGCATACAACTGAGAAATTTATAAAAAGGAAATTTGATTAATAAATGAGCAGAAAATCTGAATAGACATTATTCTAAATATACAGATGGTCAACAGGTACATGAAAAGGTGCTCAATAACACTAATCATCAGGAAAGTGTGAATCCACACCACAATAAGATATCACTTCACATTTGTTACAATGGCTAGTATCAAAAAAGACAAGAAATAAATGTAGGAGAGGATGTGGAGAAGAGAGAACTATTGTACACTGTTTGTGGGAATTTAAATTACTAAAGTCACTATGGAAAACAGTGTGGAGGTTCCTCAAAAAAATAAAAATAGCTGGATGTAACAATGCGTGATCACAGCCAGTCTGTGTCTCCTATGCCATATCTTATACATCCACAGGACACTTCCACATCCCTGCAATTCTTATCCATGCAGACACTAGGTTTTGCCTTGTTTGGCAATAAATATCCAGCACTGTCTGAGGGCAACTTTCACCAAAATAAATAAATAAATAAAAATAAAAACAGAACTACTGTATGATCTCACAATTTTACTTCTGGGTATTTATCTGAAGGAAATGAAAACACTAACTTTGAAGAGATATCTATATGTTCAGATACTCCCATGTTCATTGCAGAATTATTTACAATAACCAAGACATAAAAACAACTATGTGCATCCATCAACAGATGAATGGATAAAGAAGGTGAGATATATATATATATATATATATATATATATATATATATATATAT
>NW_020838050.1:441042-602710 GCF_003676395.1 Aethalodelphis obliquidens | reverse complement strand
ATATATATATATATATATATATATATATATATATATATATATATGTTTGTGTGTGTGTGTGTGCATAATGGTATATTATTAAGCTATATAAAATGAATTTTGCCATTTTCAACAACATGGATGAACCTTGAGAGCAGTATGCTAAGTGAAATAATTCAGATAGAGAAAGACAAATATGGTATGATCTCACACGTGGAATGTGTAAAAAAAATAAAAGCTCATAGATACAGAGAACAGATTGGTGGTTACCAGAACCTGGGGTTGAGGGGTGCAGTGAGTGAAAAGAGTGAAGGTAGTCAAAAGATACAAGTTACCAGTTATAAAATAAACAAGTCCTGAAGAAGTAATGTACAGAGTGGTAGCTATAGTTAGCAAACACTGCATATTTGAAAGTTACTAAGAGAGTAAATCTTGAAAGTTCTCATAAGAAAAAAAATTGTAAATATTTGTGATGAGGATGTTAACTAGACTTATTATGGTGATCATTTCACAATATATCATTTCACAATATATACATGTATCGAATCAATATATTGTACACCTGAAACTAATATAACGTTGTATCTCAATTTTAAAAATACCCAGCATTTCCACTCCTAGGTATATACACAAGAGGAATGAAAACATATGTCCACACAAAAACTTGTGTAACAATGTTCATATCAGCATTATTCATAATAGCCCAAAACTGTTAACAATCAAAATGTCCATCAACTGATGAATGGGTAAACAAAAGGTTGTATGTGCATAATATGAAGTACTATTTAGCCATAAAAGGAATGAAGTACTAATACATGCTGCAACATGAATGAACCTTGAAAGTATTTTACTAAGTGAAAGAAGCCAATCATAAAATGCCACATATTATCTGATTCCATTTATGTGAAATGTCCAATATAGGCAAATTCATAGATACAGAAAGTAGATTAGTGGCTGTCTAGGACTTGAGGGAAAGAATAATGAGGAATGACTGCTAATGGACATGGAGTTTATTTCAGGGATGACAAAAATATTCTGAAATTAGATAGTGGTGATGGTGGCAAAACTATGAATATACTAAAAACAAATGAATTATTTATTTTAAATGGGTATAATTTATAGTTTGAAGTATATCTCAAGTCTGTTATTAAAAGTAGTCTAGGCATCAATAGACAAAATTATGCTATAAATAATAGTTTTGAGAATAATGAAAGATGGTGTAAAAGGCATATTTCTACCTCATATTTCATAAAAACTTCATAAGGGAGAAGAAGAATCGGAGAAAAGAATAGAGTCTGATTCTAGATATGGTTTCTTAGAAGGAGCCCTGAGAACAGAACCTCTGAGAAATTGGGGAATTTGTGTCCTTCTTTACATTTACAATCCTAGGAGACAATAGCTTCACAGAGATTCCCTGAACCAATATATTATCGAGGATGGGAGGAACTTCACATTGCCCAGAGTGACACAGGGGAAATTCCAATTTTTAATACTACCAAGGAAAATGATGAAGTGTGCTGAGAGAGAGAGAGAGAGAGAGAATACCCTGAAAGATTATGAAGAATTGTAATTTTGATTTATTTTGAGATGTAATCACGGCAAGGAGTGGGGGTTGAGAAGAAGTACAAATAAAAGACAGATGTAACTGAAGCCATCTCAGCAGGTGCCAGCCAGCATAGAGGGGAAACATTAACCAAGGAGAGAAGGATTTCTATGCTTTAGTGGATGCTAGCATGGGCAGACACTAAGGACTAAGTGCCTCTCCCAGATGCCGTGGTAATATTTGAGCAGCTGGAAATGTATATGCCACCCCAAGGGGAGACCAATGAGATGAGGACAAGTTCTGCATAGACTGAATTGAACACTCAAATAACTGAGAAAACCTGAAAATGACCTGAACTTACTCAGAATTGACGAATAGCAAGCTTCTGCCAGTAGGTGGAATCAAGGCTAAGTGTTGAAGGGAAGTTTGGTTATAGAAAAATAATGACTTTTTGGAACACATGAATAAATTGTGTATGAAAATCATACTTGCTGCATAAAGTGTACTAATATATGATCAAAAATAAACAGAAGAGACTTTATTAAATTTAAATGTATAATCAAAGGCATAGGACTTCCCTGGTGGCGCAGTGGTTGAGAGTCCGCCTGCTGATACAGGGGACATGGGTTCGTGCCACGGTCTGGGAAGATCCCACATGCCGCGGAGTGGCTGGGCATGTGAGCCATGGCTGCTGAGCCTGCGCATCCGGAGCTTGTGCTCCGCAACGGGAGAGGCCACAACAGTGAAAGGCCCATGTACCGCAAAAAAAAAAAAGGCATATTTCCTCCTTCCACGAATGATCTTCCTGCCTCTTATGTAATTTTTATTTCCAGATAACAGAATCTAGACTTAAATAAGACTTCAGAAACAGCTATTCCGTTGTACTCTCCTTAACTATACCTAGGCCCTCCTGGAACATCTCCAGTGACATAGAAATTCATAATTTACTGTAAAGCCTATTCTGTCTTGGACATTCTAATTGTTAGAATGATTTTTAATGATCCAAAATCTACCTCTAATGTCTGAAAATTAGTCTTAATTCTGGTCTTATTAATGTGTTTACTCACTTAATAAATATGTGATGGAGACCATGTTAGGCACTGGTGTTGCAACAGGAAACAAGACAGGAACAGTATAGTGGGTAAGGCAGACATTAACCATGGATCAAGCACCCTGATTTTTCCTGGCTTCTATGAAGCCATTGGTTTATAAAGGAATGCAGGAGAAAGCAAATACAACAGATAACATTTTCATAGGTAGTACCTAGTGTCAAAATAGCTATTGAAATGGTTCATGGAATCAAAGATGGATGGGGAGGAAAGTAAGAAATAGGAGGAGGTTACTTAGATAAGAGCAAGTTATTTAGATAAGAGCAAATTAGGGATATCAATGGACCAGAATTTAAAAAAACAATTATGGTGGGAGTGGTTAACAAGCAATCTGGGAAGGTAGATAGCAGACTGTAATGAGAAAATCGGATGTTCACGTGGATTAGAGCATTTTGAGGTAATGACCATGGCTGATGTAGAATAAGCCACTGGAGAAAAAAAGTGAGAGTAGAAAGACTTTGAGCCATGTATCATAGTCTTCTATAAAAGAGGGAAGTAGCCAAGGCATAAGAGAGAGTGGTATAGAAGAATGCCATGTGGCTCAAAGGAGCAGAGGATTTCTTTAAGGCAGTGAGAAACTACTGGGCTGGAAGGGACAATGGGGAACAGGTGAGTAAAAAACCCACCTGATCCTGAAGAAGCAATGCTCTCAAAGGAGAACCCAGACAATGTTAAGACAAGGAGATGACTGGAACATTCCCAGAGGAGCTGAATATATGGGTAAATTTGCCAATTATGGGGCAAAATTTCCTGAGAGTACAGTGATAGGAAGCTGGGTGAAGAGAAGCACCTTGATCAAAAGCAAAGAAATGCAGCACAATATAAGTTTGATGGTGCCTTAGAACACTGGGCATCAAAGTAGAGTCTGCATAACCAGAGGATGGGGGCTTGGTGAGAGGTGAGCAGCTACATAATACAATCCATTAAGGTGTGGAAAGAAAATATTAGAGCTTCTATTTATATTGTTCGTTCATATTCAATTATTTTTTACTGTTTTGAAAACTACTTTCATAGAAAATTTCTGGTCAGAATTACTACTTTACGTTCTGAATGTTAAAACAGAGATCAGAGGCATGAAAAATCAGTCCCAAAATTTTTCATGAGGAGCATGAGCACTGAGCTTAGTGACTTCCAAGCTTGAGGTGATTGTTTGCTCAGCAATGTCAGTTGCAGCATCCATGACTTACAGTAATGTATGTCTGCACACCTCTTATGCAATGGAGCTGAGTTTAAAAAAGAGAGATACATCTTCACTGTAAACCAGTATTTATTTGTCAATATATATTTTATTTATTTTACTGAAGCTGGTGTAGATAATGGACAAATGAAATCCATATTCCAGGGAAAAATAAATTTTTGCTGCTATATAATTTCCTGCTATATAGTTTTCAACAAGAATTTCCACTAATTTATAGCAGAAAATTATTATCACTCTTCTGTGATCTGCTGACATGTTTTTTTTGGGGTATGCATGTCTCTTTAGTAATACCGTCTCTAGAGTTAGTCATTATTGCAACTTGATCTAACAGATTCATTTCCAGCCTAGAAGCTATATTCTTATCTACAGTGAAAAACACAGCTTCAAATATTGTTTTTCCACCTTTTATATAGTTGTGAGGAATAAATGAGTTATTTCTGGTAAATCACTTAAAAACATTGCCTGTCACATAATAAACACTCAATAGATATTACTATTGCTAATATTATTATTATTATTATCTTTATTTCAATCTCTGAAATGAGTCACAAGAACCATAAAAAACGTTGAGAATTTTGGAGGGGAAGGATCACTGTAAGCTAGGAAAAACTGTATGAATACTTTATTAACATTTGTATAGACCTTATAGTTAGTTTACAAAGCACTCCCAAACATGTTTTTATATATACATATATTTTTTAATTTGCACAGTATTCCTGTGAGGTATAAGTAGCACAGGTACAAATCTGATTTTATGAATGGGGAAGTAAGTGACTTCTAAAAGCTCTGATAAGAGGCAAGCTATGATGTGAGCCTGAGTCATCTCACCTCAAGTCTCGTACTCTATTTGCTACTGCCTCCCTTGATATTAATAGAACTGATAAAGAAATCTTAAAAAGTGAATTGGTTCCATATAGTCTAAATTAAAATGAAAAGCAGGAAGTCTAAAATCATTATTCAGAACCTTATTGTTACTTTCTTAATGACTGTAAAATTCCCTCAGGGAAGGAAGACTTCTCCCTGGCTTACCTACTGTTTTCTGTACCTGTTCCTCAGAACTGTTCTTACTGTCCCTTTCATCTGAGGAGCTACTCCTGTGATCAGTTGTTCCTTCCACACATGAGACCCCAACATCCCGTTCTTCCTTTTATGCAACAGAAACATCTCCCTTTGAGAAGAAAACGCTTTCTTGCTCTTTAAAGAATACATACTATCTTCAGTCTTCTACTATGCTCCTTTAACACCAAGTCTTGTACCATTTTAGAGAAAATCCATTAAAATTAGGTACATTTTTGTCTGATGTGTTCTAAGTGTATTAGGTATGTGATATTCCTTGGATCATCTGAAATTTTATATCACTTGCATTGTATCTAGTTAATGCTAAATATGAAGCTAAAAAATCACTCTTCTGCTGTGGCTAAGATAAAAAAGACTTTTAAGAGGACACTCTGAATAGTCATTCTTAGGTGGAGAATTATAAAAGCAATAGGTCTATGAGGAAAATTTTTCACTAGTTAAATGACGAATACCACAATGCACAACTGAAAGTTTGTTCCTCAATAACTTTTTAAATAATAATACGATAAAATAGCTACTATCTTGGATGAAAGATTTATTGATAGATCTTCAGCAGCTTGAAAGTAATATACTAAAAATTATGACCTAACATCTTTTTTCTTTTTGGTGTAATTACTCTATGATATAACCCAAGTAAATAATATTAATACCCTGAATATAATGTGCTCCATTGATATTATCACAGTAGTCTCAAGGTACAAGTACAAAGGAATATTCCTAATTGAAAAACTAATGATTAAACAGCAGCAACCCATATGACTAAAGTTAGATGTTCCCAGTGAAGGTGGCCTTACAATTGTGTCTTCTTTATTACAATAAACTGAACTATGTAGACCATGTCCAAGGAATGAAAAACAGTAAACAAACTAAGTAAATAACATTATAAATTGCACCTGCATTTCAGAGTCACACTTAAACAGATTCTGGTCTTTCCCATGAAATTCTATATGACTGATTCTGCAAAGACCCTTCATACAGTATTACATGGGAAATAAATATAGCACCCTGTATCCATCTGTATCTTTCAGTATTGGGTGTGTATACGAATTTCTCACTGTCCCCAACCTCTTCTGGAAAAAAATATAAGCTGTATTGAATTGTTCTCTAGTTGTTTAATGTGTCTTAACCCTTTCTTACCCTTGAATATGTAAACCTCTCTGAGATAGGGGCACCCTTTGGTATCACTTACTTCCCCCTCCCCCAACATTCACTGTTCATAAATAGAGATGAAAAGAAAAACGTGACCTTCAGCAAGTCATTTACCCTTTCTAACTCTAGGTTTATCTTTACAGTGAAGGAGTTGATCTAAATCTAGATGAGAGGTTCTTCACCAAACATTTGTATCAGAACCTAGATAATATTTTCAAGCCCAAACCTCAGATTCAGATTTGGTAGATAAGTGGTGAAAGCCAAGAAAATTTATCTCAGAGAAGTACCTCAGATGGTTTTGATGAATACTCCAAGTTGAGAAATAAGCTATAAGAAATGTACCATTCCACAAATATATTATTTCTCTGTAGACCACATGAAAATATTTTTTAACAATTCTTGAGATTTTTTTGAGTCTAGGACTCTTCACAATGGTTAGTTCAGCCACTGCACTTCATCAGCCAGCTATCACTTTTCATAGTCCGGTCTATCCAGATCCCTAAAGGTAAAAAGTAATGAAATTTATCTTGTCCTACTTTGTCTGGACACTCGCACCACTGAATAATGTGTCCTTTATATAATTATATATTAAAGAGCAGTTTTAATATACTGCAATGGCAGCAGAGAAGAAAGCAAATATATTATCCTGCTTTTTCAAACAAATAATGGTGGCTTGACTCATTTTTAATGGATTTGCTTTCCTCTTAGGAAAATACAGTCACTGCATTTTAAAATCCTTTCCACTTTATGAATACTCTATTGCTCATTTGATTATTTCCTCACCAGTGCCCAGGGAGCAAAACTAAACAAGTGGGGAAATTGTCACATTCAATGCTGTTATTTCTCTTTGAAAGGAAGTTCAAAAAATAGAATAAGTTTACAAAATACATGGTGTGTCATCCCTAAATCTTAGTGGATCTGGGGATAGGGGATGAGAAATGATGCGTGACTGCCAATGGCTGTGTGACAAACAACCACTGTTGTGGATTCAGTACAGAAGCAGCAGTTTATGTCATCTTTGAGAGGAGTATTTGGAAGCAGCAATAAGACCTTATGCCACTATATGGGAGCACATGCCACTTGGTAAAATTTCTCATAGTTGTTGTTGATAATAGGAATGATGATGATGATAATGACATTCTGGTCCCAGCATATAGAATACTGGTATTTTGACTTATTTAAGAAAAGGAGGGAGAAGCAGAGGAAGATGGCGGAAGAGTAACATGCGGAGATCACCTTCCTCCCCACAGATACATCAGAAGTACATCTACACGTGGAACTGCTCCTATAGAACACCTACTGAATGCTGGCTGAAGACCTCAGACTTCCCAAAAGGCAAGAAACTCCCCCACGTACCTCGGTAGGGCAAAAGAATAAACAGAGACAAAAGGATAGGGACGGGACCTGCACCAGTGGGAGGGAGCTGTGAAGCAGGAAAGGTTTCCAAACACTAGGAAGCCGCTTCATGGGCAGAGACTGCAAGTGGCAGAGGGGGGAAGCTTCGGAGCCGCAGAGGAGAGCACAGCCACAGGGGTGCGGAGGGCAAAGTGGAGAGATTCCCGCCCAGAGGACCGGTGCCGACCAGCACTCACCACCTCGCGAGGCTTGTCTGCTCACCCGCCGGGGCGGGCAGGGGCTGGGAGCTGAGGCTCGGGCTTCGGTCGGAGCGCAGGGAGAGGACTGGGGTTGGCGGTGTGAACAGAACCTGATGGGTTAGTGCACCACGGCTAGCCGGGAGGGAGTCCGGGAAAAGTCTGCAGCTGCCGAAGAGACAAGAGACTTTTTCTTGCCTCTTTGTTTCCTGCTGCACGAGGAGAGGGGATTAAGAACTGCTTAACGGAGCACCAGAGACAGGAGCGAGACGCGGCTGTCAACGTGGACCCCACATACGGGCATAGGATGCTAAGGCTGCTGCTGCCGCCACAAAGAAGCCTGTGTGCGAGCACAGGTCACTCTCCACACCTCTCTTCCGGAGAGCCTGTGCAGTCAGCCACTGCCAGAGTCCCGGGGTCCAGGGACAACTTCCCCGGGAGAGCGCACGGCGCACCTCAGGCTAGTGCAACATCACACTGGCCTCTGCTGCTGCAGGCTGGCCGGGAATCTGCACCCCTCCCTCCCCCTGGCCTGACTGAGCCAGAGTCCCTGAATCAGCTGCTCCTTTAACCCCGTACTGTCTAAGCAAAGAACAGACGCCCTCAGGTGACCTACATGCAGAGGCGGGGCCAAATCCAAAATTGAACCACGGGAGCTGTGAGAACAAAGAAGAGAAAGGGAAACTTCTCCCAGCAACCTCAGGAGCAGCGAACTAAATCTCCACAATCAACTTGATGTACCCTGCATCTGTGGAATACCTGAATAGACAACAAATCATCCCAAAATGAGGAGGTGTACTTTGGGAGCAAGATATATTATTTTTTCTGCTTTTCATCTTTTTGTGAGTGAGGATGTGTATGCTTCAGTGTGAGATTTTGTCTGTATAGCTTTGCTTTCACCATTTGTCCTAAGGTTCTGTCCGTCCGTATTTTGTTTTCTTTTTTTTTCTTAATAATTATTTTTTCTTTTTATTTCAATAATGTTATTTTATTTTATTTTATCCTTTCTTTCTTTCTTTCTTTCTTTCTTTCTTTCTTTCTTTCTTTCTTTCTTTCTTTCTTTCTTTCTTTCTTTCTTTCTTTCTTTCTATCTTTCTATCATTTTTCCCGTTTATTCTGAGCCATTTGGATGAAAGGCTTTTGGTGCTCCAGCCAGGAGCCAGTGTTGTGCCTCTGAGGTGGGAGAGCCAACGTCAGGACACTGGTCCACAAGAGACCTCCCAGCTCCACATAATATCAAACAGTGAAAATATCCCAGAGATCTCCATCTCAACACCAAAGCCTAGCTTCACTCAATGACCAGCAAGCTACAGTGCTGGACACCCTATGCCAAACAATTGGCAAGACAGGAACACTGCCCCAACCATTAGCAGAGAGGCTGCTTAAAATCATAGTAAGGCCACAGACACCCCAAAACACACCACCAGACGTGGATCTGCCCACCAGAAAGACAAGATCCAGCCTCATCCACCAGAACACAGGCACTAGTCCCCTCCACCAGGAAGTCTACACAACCCACTGAACCAAACTTTGCCACTGGGGACAGACACCAAAAACAATGGGAACTACAAACCTGCAGCCTTAAAAATGGAGACCCCAAACACAGTAAGATAAGCAAAATGAGAAGACAGAAAAACACACAGCAGATGAAGGAGCAAGGTAAAACCCCACCAGACCTAAAAAATGAAGAGGAAATAGTCAGTCTACCTGAAAAAGAATTCAGAATAATGATAGTAAAGATGATCTAAAATGCTGGAAATAGAATAGAGAAAGTGCAAGAAACATTTAACAAGGACCTAGAAGAACTAAAGAGGAAACAAGCAATGATGAACAACACAATAAATGAAATTAAAATTACTCTAGGGCTTCCCTGGTGGTGCAGCATTTAAGAATCCACCTGACAATGCAGGGGACACAGGTTCGAGCCCTGGTCTGGGAAGATCCCACATGCTGCAGAGCAACTAAGTCCGGGCACTACAACTACTGAGCTTGTGCTCTAGGGCCCGCAAGCCATAGCTACTGAGCCCATGCACCACAACTACTAAAGCCTGTGCGCCTAGAGCCCATGCTCCACAACAAGAGAAGCCAGCGCAATGAGAAACCCATCGACACAACTAGAGAAAGTCCACGCGCAGCAACAAAGACCCAACGCAGACAAAAATAAATAAATAAATAAATAAAACTTAAAAAAATTACTCTAGAAGCGATCAATAGCAGAATAAATGAGGAAGAAGAACGGATAAGTGACCTGGAAGATAAAATAGTGGAAATAACTACTGCAGAGCAGAATAAAGAAAAAGAAAGAAAAGAAATGAGGACAGTCTCAGAGACCTCTGGGGCAACATTAAATGCACCAACATTCGAATTATAGGGATTCCAGAAGAAGAAGAGAAAAAGAAAGGGACTGAAAAAATATGTGAAGAGATTAGAGTTGAAAGCTTCCCTAATATGGGATCGGAAGCAGTTAATCAAGTCTAGGAAGCACAGAGAGTCCCATACAGGATAAATCCAAGGAGAAAAATGGCAAGACAAATATTAATCAAACTATCAAAAATTAAATACAAAGAAAACATATTAAAGCAGCAAAGGGAAAACAATAAATAACACACAAGGGAATGCCCATAAGGTTAACAGCTGATCTTTCAGCAGAAACTCTGAAAGCCATAAGGGATTTGCAGGGCATATTTAGAGTGATGAAGGAGAAAACCTGCAAACCAGATGACTCTACCCAGCAAGGATCTCATTCAGATTTGATGGAGAAATGAAAATCTTTACAGTCAAGCAAAAGATGAGAGAATGCAACACCACCAAACCAGCTTTACAACAAATGCTAAAGGAACTTCTCTAGACAAGAAACACAAGAGAAGGAAAAGACCTACAATAACAAACCCAGAACAATTAAGAAAATGGGAATAGGAACATACATATCGATAATGACCTTAAATGTAAATGGATTAAATGCTCCCACCAAAAGACTCAGACTGGCTCAGTGGATACAAAAACAAAACCCATATATATGCTGTCTACAAGAGACCCACTTCAGACTTAGAGACACATACAGACTGAAAGTGAGGGGATGGAAAAAGATATTCCATGCAAATGGAAATCAGGAGAAAGCTGGAGAAGCAATTCTCATATCAGACAAAATAAACTTTAAAATAAAGACTATTCCAAGGGACAAAGAAGGACACTACATAATCATGAAGGGATCGATCCAAAAAGAAGATATAAAAATTGTAAATATTTATGCACCCAACATAGGAGCACCTCAATACATAAGGCAAATTCTAACAGCCATAAAAGGGGAACTTGACAGTAACACATTCATAGTAGGGGACTTTAACACCCCACTTTCACCAATGGACAAATCATCCAAAATGAAAATAAATAAGGAGACATGAGCCTTAAATGATACATTAAACAAGATGGACTTAATTGATATTTATAGGAAATTCCATCCAAAAACAACAGAATACACATTTTTCTCAAGTGCTCATGGAACATTCTCCAGGATAGATCATATCTTCGGTCAGAAATCAAGCCTTGGTAAATTTAAGAAAATTGAAATTGTATTAACTATCTTTTCTGACCACAACGCTATGAGACTATAACAACTACAGGAAAAGATCTGCAAAAAATACAAACACAAGGAGGCTAAATAATACACTACTTAATAACGAAGTGATCAGTGAGGAAATCAAAGAGGAAATTTAAAAAAATACCTAGAAACAAATGACAATGGAGACACAATGACCCAAAACCTATGGAATGCAGCAAAAGCCGTTCTAAGAGGGAAGTTTATAGCAATACAATCCTACTTTAAGGAACAGGAAACATCTCAAATAAAGAACCTAAACTTGCAACTAAAGCAATTAGAAGAAAGAAGAACAAAAACCCCCAAAGTTATCAGAAGGAAAGAAATCATAAAAATCAGATCAGAAATAAATGAAAAATAAATGAAGGAAACAATAGCAAAGAGCAATGAAACCAAAAGCTGGTACTTTGAGAAGATAAACAAAATTGATAAACCATTAGCCAGAGTCATCAAGAAAAAAAGGGAGAAGACTCAAATTAATAGAATTAAAAATGTATAAGGAGAAGTAACAACTGACACTGCAGAAATACAAAAGATCATGAGAGATTACTACAAGCAACTCTATGCCAATAAAATGGAAAACCTAGAAAAAATTGACAAATTCTTAAAAATGCACAACCTACCAAGATTGAATCAAGAAGAAATAGAAAATATGAACAGACCAATCACAAGCACTGAAATAGAATCTGTGATTAAAAATCTTCCAACAAACAAAAGCCCAGGACCAGATGGCTTCACAGGGGAATTCTATTAAACATTTAGAGAAGAGCTAACACCTATCCTTTTCAAACTCTTCCAAAATATAGCAGAGGGAGGAACACTCCCAAACTCATTCTATGAGGCCACCGTCACCTTGATACCAAAACCAGACAAAGATGCCACAAAGAAAGAAAACTACACGCCAGTAACACTGCTGAACATAGATGCAAAAATCCTCAACAAAATACTAGCAAACAGAATCCAACAGCACATTAAAAGGATCATACACCATGATCAAGTGGGGTTTATTCAAGAAATGCAAGGATTCTTCAATATACACAAATTAATCAACGTGATACACAATATTAATAAATTGAAGGAGAAAAACCATATGACCATCTCAATCGATGCAGAGAAAGCTTTCGACAACCTTCAACACCAATTTATGATAAAAACCCTGCAGAAAGTAGGCATAGAGGGAACTTTCCTCAACATAATAAAGGCCATATATGACAAACCCACAGCCAACATCATCCTCAATGGTGAAAAACTGAAAGCATTTCCACTAAGATCAGGGACAAGACAAGGTTGCCCAGTCTTGCCACTCTTATTCAGCATAGTTTTGGAAGTTTTAGCCACAGCAATCAGAGAAGAAAAGGAAATAAAAGAATACAAATCAGAAAAGAAGACGTAAAGCTGTCACTGTTTGCAGATGACATGACACTATACATAGAGAATCCTAATGATGCTACCAGAAAACTACTAGAGCTAATGAATGAATTTGGTAAAGTAGCAGGATACAAAATTAATGCACAGAAAACTCTTGCATTCCTATACACTAATGATGAAAAATCTGAAAGTGAAATCAAGAAAACACTCCCTTTTACCATTGCAACAAAAAGAATCAAATATCTGGGAAGAAACCTACCTAAGGAGACAAAAGACCTGTGTGCAGAAAATTATAAGACACTGATGAAAGAAATTAAAGATGATACAAATAAATGGAGACATATACCATGTCCTTGGATTGGAAGAATCAACATTGTGAAAATGACTCTACTACCCAAAGCAATCTACAGATTCAATGCAATCCCTATCAAACTACCACTGGCATTTTTCACAGAACTAGAACAAAAAATTTCACAATTTGTATGGAAACACAAAAGACCCCGAATAGCCAAAGCAATCTTGAGAACGAAAAACAGAGCTGGAGGAATCAGGCTCTCTGACTTCAAACTATACTACAAAGCTACAGTAATCAAGACAGTGTGGTACTGGCACAAAAACAGAAAGATAGACCAATGTAACAGGATAGAAAGTCCAGAGATAAACTCATGCATATATGGTCACCTTATCTTTGGTAAAGGAGGCAGGAATGTACAGTGGAGAAAGGACACCATCTTCAATAATTTGTGCTGAGAAAAGTGGACAGCTACATGAAAAAGTATGAGATTAGATCACTCCTTAACATCATACACAAAAATAAGCTCAAAATGTATTTAATATCTAAATGTAAGGCCAGAAACTATCAAACTCTTAGAGGAAAACATAGGCAGAACACTCTATGACTCAAATCACAGCAAGATCCTTTTTGACCCACCTCCTAGAGAAATGGAAATAAAAACAAAATAAACAAATGGGACCTAATGAAACTTCAAAGCTTTTGCACAGCAAAGGAAACCATAAACAAGACCAAAAGACAACCCTCAGAATGGGAGAAAATATTTGCAAATGAAGCAATGGACAAAGCATTTATCTCCAAAATTTATAAGCAGCTCATGCAGCTTAATAACAATAAAACAGCAACCCAATCCAAAAATGCACAGAAGACCTAAATAGACCTCTCTCCAAAAAAGATATACAGACAGCCAACAAACACGTGAAAGAATGTTCAACATCATTAATCATTAGAGAAATGAAAATCAAAACTACAATGTGATATCATCTCACACCAGTCAGGATGGGCATCGTTAAAAAATCTAGAAACTATAAATGCTGGAGAGGGTGTGGAGAAAAGGGAACACTCTTGCACTTCTGGTGGGAATGTAAATTTGATATAGCCTCTATGGAGAACAGTATGGAGGTTCCTTAAAAAACTACAAATAGAACTACCATATGACCCAGCAATCCCACTACTCGGCATATACCTTGAGAAAACCATAATTCAAAAAGAGTCATGTACTAAAATGTTCATTGCAGCTCTATTTACAATAGGCAGGAGATGGAAACAACCTAAGTGTCCCTCATCGGATGAATGGATAAAGAAGATGTGGCACCTATATACCATGGAATATTACTCAGCCATAAAAAAGAAACGAAATTGAGCTATTTGTAATGAGGTGGATAGACCTAGAGTCTGTCATACAGAGTGAAGTAAGTCAGAAAGAGAAAGACTAATACTGTATCCTAACACTTATACATGGAATTTAAGAAAAAAAAATGTCATGAAGAACCTAGGGGTAAGACAGGAATAAAGACACAGACCTACTAGAGAATGGACTTGAAGATATGGGGAGGGGGAAGTGTAAACTGTGACAAAGCGAGAGAGAGGCATGGACATATATACACTACCAAACGTAAAATATATAGCTATTGGAAAGCAACCGCATAGCACAGGGAGATCAGCTCGGTGCTTTGTGACCACCTAGAGTGGTGGGATAGGGAGGGTGGGAGGGAGGGAGATGCAAGAGGGAAGAGATATGGGAACATATGTATATGTATTACTGATTCACTTTGTTATATAGCATAAACTAACACAGCATTGTAAAGCAATTATACTACAATAAAGATGTTTAAAAAAAAAGGAAAGGAAAGTAAACTTAACTGGGAATCAGAATATCTAGGTGTCAGTGCCAAGTTTGTCATTCACTAACTGCTTGAACAATTTTTCCATGTCTTTGGGTATCATTTGTAATCTTTAAAATAAGGGTGCTGGATTAGATCAAGAATTTTCAAGCTATTATGAGGAGCCCCCTCAAGGGTTGCCTTAATGTGGGCAAAAGGTGAGAATCTTTATTCTTCCTCTTTCAATCAGAGCAACTCTTCAAATATTTATTTTACATATTGAGCTATTGTAAGTGTGTGTGTGTGTTTGTGTGTGTGTGTGTGTGAGCGAGACAGCACAGACAGTAGGGAGTTTTGTATTTAGTTTTCTGGAGTTTTTAGATAATCCATCTAGATTATCTCTGTGGAATTTTATGATGTCCTAGAATTCTACAATACCTAAACTTAGAAAGCAAAGACCTTCCAAGAGCTCACAATGTATCCTCCCTTTTTTTTCCTCTATCACATTTGTTGCTATTGTTGTCATATACTTCTAAAAGCCCTCCATTTCCATCTTCCTGAGCCTGAAGTCTTAAGACATTGCCTAAGGAAGGAGCACTGGCTTTTATTTGTAAATTGACCCTGATGCCCCCACAGGACTTACTTTAGACCTAAACAGATCCAGGAATGCCTAGGTAGTAAAATTTTGAGGAACTAGGATAGGAGGGTCAAATCCTTGTCCCATAGGTATCTGGATGAAGCTTGAAAGTCTTTTTTTCCCAGAGAATAGAACCTGTTGTTCCACACTGGGAATTTAGGCTTATCGTGCAGACCCCTATGGAAGAACGAACACTGACATATTTGCAGTCAGTTAGAAATGACTCTTGTACAACATGTTATATATGAAAGTTGTTAAAAGAGTAAATCCTGAGTTCTTAGCAAAAGGAAAAAGTTTTTCTATTTATTTAATTTTATAACTATATGAGATGATGGATGTTCACTAAACTTGTGATAATCACTTCATGATGTATGTAAATAAAATCATTATGCTGTATGCTTTAATCTTAATACAGTTTTGTCAACTATATCTCAATAAAACTGGAAGAAAAAAAAGAAAGAAAAGACTCTTGTCTGAGATCAAGCTTTTTTTTTTTTTTTTTTTTTGTGATACGTGGGCCTCTCACTGTTGTGACCTCTCCCGTTGCGGAACACAGGCTCCAGACGTGCAGGCTCAGTGGCCATGGCTCACAGGCCCAGCCGCTCCGTGGCATGTGGGATCTTCCCGGACTGGGGCACGAACCCGTGTCCCCTGCATCGGCAGGCGGACTCTCAACCACTGCGCCACCGGGGAAGCCCTGAGATTAAGCTTTTTAAAAAATTTTATTGGAGTATAATTAATTTACAATGTTGTGTTAGTTTCAGATGTATAGCAAAGTGAATCAGTTATACATATACATATATCCATTCTTTTTTTAAAGATTCTTTTCTAATATAGGCCATTACAGGGCACTGAGTAGAGTTCCCTGTGCTATACAGCAGGTTCTTATTAGTTATCTATTTTATATATAGTAGTGTGTATATATCTATCCCAATCTCCCAATTTATCCCTCCCCCCATCCCCTGGTAATCATAAGTTTATTTTCTTCATCCATGACTCTACTTTTGTAAATAAGTTCATTTGTACCTTTTTTTTAGATTCCACATATAATTGATATCATATGGTATTTGTCTTTCTCTGTCTGACTTACTTCACTCAGCATGACAATCTCTAGGTCCATCCATGTTGCTGCAAATGGCATTATTTTGTTCTTTTTTATGGCTGAGTAATATTCCATTGTATATATGTACCGCATCTTCTTTATCCATTCCTCTGTTGATGGACATCTGGGTGGCTTCTATGTCCTGGCTATTGTAAATAGTGCTGCAACGAACATTGGAGTGCATGTATCTTTTTGAATTATGGTTTTCTCCGGGTATATGCCCAGCAGTGGGATTGTTGGGTCATATGGTAGTTCTAATTTTATGTTTTTAAGGAACCTCCATACTGTTATCCATAGTGGCTGTATCAATTTACATCCCACCAACAGTGCAAGAGTGTTCCCTTTTCTCCACACCCTTTCCAGCATTTACTGTGTGTAGATTTTTTGATGATGGCCATTCTGATCCGTGTGAGGTGACACTTGACTTATGCTACCTCATTTCTTTCTCACAACAATCTTATAAAGTAGGTGAATTACCTATTGCAATTATAAGGACTCCATTATTTCTAACTTATTCTCATTACCATTACAAATATTATTATTGAAAGGGACTAGAATGGGGAAACTAGAGAAACAAATTTCACCTACTGCACAGTCCTGCTGTCATACTTCCTTAACGGCATAGAGTCACCTCTCTCTTTCAGGTAGTACCCTATTCTCTGCCAATATTACACTCTCTTGGGTGGGGGTGGGAAACTACTGTATCTACAGCATTTGCTGTTGAAACCTAACACCCTTCAGTGACTCTTCCACAAAAGCTCCCACTGGTCTCACTACACTTCATTGTAGTAGGAGATACTGTGCATTAAGCTTAAAAAGTTTCTGTTTCTCTCATCCAACATTTATAGCATGATTTGTCTTTAAAAAGCATTTACTATAATTTCCTCCATCAGAAATAAAAAATTAAATCAAAATGCTGTAATGTTTCTCAGGCACTTGGAAAAAGTCAAGCAAATCTTTTTCTTCTTTTAATATGTCCATGTAGAACACGAAACTGTCCCCTCCCAGCAGTAAGCACTAACAGTGTGTGTGGACTCTCATCTCTTATTTTACATTTAAACGGTCCTGTTAAGTAATCAGAAGGGATTTATTACAAGTGTTAACTATATTGGCAAAAAATAAATCTTTACCCCACCCCAACGTTATACGTGATGATTGATTTTTTACAATTGTGCTGATTTTTTAATAAAAAGAACATATAATAGTAGAGTCTTTAACTACTTACCAAATCTTTTCACCTCCTTTTAATCCTCATAACAGTCCTCTGATATAGTTGGAGCAAGTGTTGCTATCCTCATTTTCTAGGTAAGGACATTGATACTCGGAGAAGCAAAGTGCCTTGCCAGGCATTTAGTGAGTGGATGAGTTGGAACTTTATTAAAACACAAATCTTCTCATTGCAAATCCTCTGCTCTTTCTAGCTCTCTTTCTGCCTGTTTTACTGAATGAGTTGCTCATGTAACAGAATTAAAACAGTTTTATCTCGACACAATTACAATAAATGAAAAATTCTTTTAAAGTCCTCAGGAGACAAAACTTTCTCCCCAGCTCTTCTTCAAGTAATGACTTTATAAAATGGTACCTTCCATTTACAGCCTCTAGAATTCTTGGTCTTTTCCCCCTTATTTGTGTCCCTCACTACTCTCCCGCTGCCATCATGTTCTGCACCACTTCTCTCCCTCCACTTTCAACGTTTCACTCTGCTGTTTTAATCACCCTGGAAAAAGCAAAGGGTAGTGTTTAAGGTAGGGTTGCCATGTAAAATACAGAATGCCAGGATGCCCAACTAAATTTGGATTTCAGATAAATTAATAATGTTTTTAATATAAGTGTGTCCCAAATATTGCATGGAAATATATTTATGCTAAAAAGTAATTTGCTGTTTTCCTGAAATTCAAATTTAACTAGACATTTAAATTTTTTTATATGCTAAATCTGGCAACAATAGGTTAACAAAAGAGTTTCTGATGTCACAATGACTTGATTTGAATAATGACTCTTACTCTGAATAGCTGTAGGATTTTAGGCAAAAAAGTTTTAAGTCACTTAACTTTAATTTCCTCCTGTCTAAAATGAGGATAATGATATTACTTATCTAATAAGATTGTTGAAATAAATAAGATATGTGAGTAAAGTTCTTAGTAGAGTGCCTATCATATAATAGATACTCAAAATGGTAGCCATTGATATTACTAAATGACAATAACTAATAATAGCATTCTTCCTGTTAGGTAGATGGACATTTAACAGGTAATAAAATCTTCAGTTACATGGATAAAGCTCTATGGTAGAAATTTAGAGAACTTCACATAGACAGCCAGTCTTCTCAAGGCATAGACCTTTTTTATACTTAAGCTTTAAAGTACAATTCCTCCGTGTCCGAAACAAAAATAGCTGTTTTGTTATGACGCACAATGCAATATCAGTAGCTTTTAGGTCTGAGACAACATATAAAACTGGGGTAATAGAAAGTAGAATATTCAAGGTAATCAACATCTGACACCCAAGACATGGTCCTCTCTTTTGTGTCTTGAGTCACTTGATTTGGTCAACAGATGGCAAGCAATAATTTCATAAGTCACCCTCTATCTTGTTAGTATATCAAGAAGCAAATGACCTTAGAGAAGAACACAACAATAAAGATTCAAAGCAAGGCAAGAGAGAATCAAAGAAAATGACTAACAGTAAGGAAGGCCCAGTCAAAAGATTCGGTGTTCATGAATATATCGTCACTTACTTAAGAGTTGCAAGAAAAAAGCAGAGCCCAAGTCTAGGAATAATAGTGTTACTGAGTGGGTTTTGTAACAGGAATCTCAATATTGAAGTAGGTACAAGCAGAAGTGAAGGTCAAAATATTTAATAACTCATATGAATAGGAAGTGTAGTAGGCAGCATTAGAGCTGAGTGTTAAAGGCCTTTCATTTGTCTGTTTAGTTGCTGAATCATAAGGAGATACAAGCGTCCAGAGGGAGGAGTCAGAGTCACTAAGGTAATTATGGGGGCGGTAGGACTTGGAGGGGTAGCAGCTTCATACCAGTTGGTACAGAAATATTTCAACATGTTTAATAATCAGCAGAGGTACACTGTTGGATGACAACCAAATAGCAGTCCTGGATACAAGATTCAAACTAGAGTATGAATAGGCCAAGCAGGCAGAACTATGAGCAGAGATTATCTAGAGCTATATGTTATAACGTTCATGACCCTAAATTTGTATTGTGGTGGTTTACTTTTGTTCTTTGGTTCTATATCAACTGATCTGTAAAGTAGTAATGGTATCATTTTGTTCATCATTTGTCAGGATTGCCTATCACAGTGCTTAATAAATATTTGTTTAATGAATAAAGAGCCAGTCAGCTTCTCCAAGTGCCTGGAGTGCCCTGAGGATAGATCGTTCTAAAGGATGAAAAGCTCTGAGAATTAATTCTGATCTTGAACTGGACTTGGAGGTCTGCTCAAGACATAAGCTGGTCCCTATCATTTGAACTCTTGGATATCAATTCCTAAGCCTCACCTAAGGAGAACAATACCAGGGTGCTCTACAATTACATGGCTTCCCTAAAGCAGAGCTGAACATTTAAAGGAGAGGGGCAGAACCCAACAAGTCACTGGGATCCTGACCTATTTCTTAAACATTTTCAATTCCACTCAAAAGTCTATTTAGCAAATATGGGTCCAGTTTACAATGATAGAGAGAAATAAATTTCATGAAAGAGCCTACTTTTGAACTTCAGTCACTCTCAGCTAAACCAACGTCTTATGACAATTTATGTTTCCCATGATAAACTGCCTCTATTCATTTGGGGAAGTAAAAACCAGAACTATACTGCAATTTTGTAAGCTAGAAATTTCTCAGCTTTAAATAGAAATAGCAGAACAATTCAAAGAATTAGTTGCCCATAGCAATGATTCAGTATTTTTAATTGATGTCAATAAACCTTATTTGGCTCTCATCATTTTTATAGATATGTTCATAAATATAATTATTAAAAGGCTATTTCAAACCCACACACATATGGTCACCCAATATATGACAAAGCAGGCAAGAACATACAATGGAGAAAAGACATTCTCTTCAATAAGTGGCGTTGGGAAAACTGGACAGGTACACAAAAAAGAATGAACTTAGAACACTCCCTAACACCATACACAAAAATAAAACTCAAAATGGATTAAAGACATGAATGTAAGGCCAGACACTATAAAACTCTAAGAGGAAAACATAGGCAGAACACTCTTTGACATAAATTGCAGCAGGATTTTTTTTGACCCACGTCCTATAGTAATGAAAATAAAAACAAACATTAACAAATGGGACCTAATTTAAAACTTAAAAGCTTTTGCACAGCAAAATAAACCATAAACAAGACCAAAAGACAACCCTCAGAATGGGAAAAAATATTTGCAAACGAAGCAACAGACAAAGGATTAATCTCCCAAATATACAAACAGCACATGTAGTTCAATAACTAAAAAGCAAACAACCCAATCAAAAAATGGGCAGAAGCCCTAAATATATATTTCTCCAAAGAAGACACACAGATGGCCAACAAACTCATGAAAAGATGTTCATCACTAATTATTAGATAAATGAAAATCAAAACTGCAATGAAGTATCACCTCACACCCCTCACAATGGCCATCATTAAAAAATCTACAAACAGTAAATGCTGGAGAGGGTGTGTAGAAAGGGAACCCTTTTGCACTGTTGGTGAGAATGTAAATTGATACAGCCACTCTGGAGAACAGTATGGAGCTTCCTTAAAAAATTAAAACTAGAGCTACTATATGACCCAGCAATCCCACTACTCGGCATATATCCAGAGAAAAGCATAATTCAAAAAGACACATGCACCCCAATGTTTATTGCAGCACTATTTATAATAGCCAGGACATGGAAGCAACCTAAGTGTCTATCAACAGAGGAATAGATAAAGAAGATGTGGTATATATATATATATATATATATATATATATATATATATATACACAATGGAATATTCCTCAGCCATAAAATGGAATGAAATTGGGTCATTTATAGAGACATGGATGGACCTAGAGACTGTCATACAGAGTGAAGTAAGTCAGAAAGAGGAAAACGAATATTGTATAATTCCGCTTTTATGTGGAATGTAGAAATTGATATGGATAAACTTGTTTGCAAAGCAGAAATAGAGACACAGATGTAGGGAACAGACATATGGATACTGTGGGGGGAAGGGGAGGGTGGGATGTATTGGGAGATTGGGATTGACTTATACACTATTAATACTATGTATAAAATAGATAACTAGTGGGAACCTACTGTATAGCTCAGGGAACTCTACTCAGTGCTCTGTGGTGACCTAAATGGGAAGAAAATCCAAAAAAGAGGGGGTATATGTATACATATAGCTGATTCACTTTGCTGTACAGTAGAAACTAACACAACTTTGTAAAGCAACCATATTCCAATAAAAATTAATTATAAAAAATTTAAAAAATAAATTAATCAAGAAAAAAATAAAGGCTATTTCATAAAATTTCAAGTGGTGCTGTACATTTACACCATAATAAATATAAAACCAAAATTTTTACAAATTTCTACTAAACCTTGAAGAAAAGTACACTACATGAATGGGAATCAAAAGTCCCAAATTTCCAATGAACATTTTTCAAAAGGACAGTTATCTTTATTTTCTCATTATGAGAACATTTTTTGCCATAATTTCCTATTTTGCTTTCAAATATTATTTTGTTTTTCACAGATTTTCACACATACATAGATAATTGGTTAATTTTCCATGCAAATGACTAGTCATGAAAACTTTACAGTTTTCTTTCCTTCCTGTAGTAACTGAAAACAATTGCCCACTTAACTGCATAATTATTCCAGTTTATTATACATACTAATTCTCATCAAGCCACCCCTCCACCCTTCATCCAAACACGCATTATTTAGTAATGTTATATTAGTCAGATTACCTGAAAAGTAATTCATTTTATTTTAATATAAACATATATGTGTGTGTGTGTGTGTATATATATATATATATGTATATATAAAAAAATAAAGATCTACTCTACCCTTGCCCTAAAGCAGCCCCACAAAAAGGATAATTGCAAGTGAAAAGATATCCCTAGAGAACTATTTATTTTGTTTCTTCACTTCCAAAAGCCAGTTTTAATAAGACCTAAATGTTAAGGGTAAGATTGGAAAGAGCCAGAAAGTCTGCTTACAACTTTGAATGGACCAGATTAGTATTATCTCTGGTCTTAAACCTCTGGGGAAAAAAAAAAAGAACCTGAGGGAGACTGGCTTCTTTGGGCGACTAACCCATGAGACAGAGAGATGTAGCCTAAAAGTTCCAGGAGTCCAGTATAGTCTATCTCTTGAATTGCTTTTAATGATTTAAGGATGTTCCTGACAGAAAATTACACGAGACTGGGTCAAACCCATTCTGGGCCCTATAATAGTGACCTGAAATCCAAATATGGGATATAAATTAAACTGACCTATACAGGTAGGGAGCAACATTATATTGGGCATCATTCTTAACCTGTTGAAATTCTTCCCTACCCAGAAGTGATGATCCTCCCACACTACTGAATCAATAACATTCTCCATTTTCATAGAAGCACAAAAGTAATACTTTCAACTCCCAAAAAAAGTGAGACAGAAAGAAATTTATCATTCCATACATTTTAAATAACATTTTAAAATGGAACTGCATGTCATGTAAGTGAAACCCATGATGAAAGATAGAATGAAGAATGTCTACTTAGGATCCAAACATGCTAAACCACAACCCCTTATGCATATTTCACCCAAGCATTGAAGGCAACAAGTATGAGGTCAAGATGAAAATAACACTAAATTTATTATATTTCCTTGCTTAAATATCGCATTGAATTCTTAGGCTGTTTTAACAGTGAGTAATCTTTAGAAATTAAGAATTTTGATGACATAAGCAAGAGGGAGAAAATTGAAATATTAGAGTAATAATTAAATGCACTTCTAAATTTGGTACTAGCTAAATATTGTGTTTTTAATATAATACTATGTAGTCTTAATACTATTATGAATATATCTTCTTTGTAAAGTATTAATACATATTACAATCTCTAAGAAAACTTCACACCAATAATGTTGCCCAATGACGTTTAATTCACTTTAGAAAAGATAAGTTTAACATTAATATTTTATCATTTTGGTAACTCATATTAAAATGTACAAATTTAGCAATATATAAAACAATATGCACACAACTGTTTTTTCTGTATCTATAAGACATTAAGTCAGTTGTTCCAAAACCCTTATCCATTGTCTCTTCAGAATCAAATATCAGAATGGTGGAAATGGATTGGGAGGCTTATTGGAGAAGATGTTGGAGAAAGGACTGATGAACAGGAAACAAATCAGGGGTACTTATTATTAGATCATAGAAATTTGAAGACACTGAAAATAAACTAAAGATTGTGTGATCAAAAAGAGCAAATTGTAAGGGCATCTGGGTAATTTATTCTTTAAAATTTAATCAAAGACCAAAGAGATAATTGGAACAGAATATGTGAGTACTAAGGTACAAATCTTATTAATATATAATGCAACCATAACAATTCCATAACATAAATTCATACCATTTCATTTTACAAGCAAAATACATGTCAATCATTTTACTATACCTGGGAGAGAAGTGTGAGCTATAAAGTATAGGGTCTTGTTTCCAAGTCTGCAGTAAACTATACCATTCTTAGGTATGTTTTGTTAATTAATTAATTTAATTTAATTCCAAAATTGCTATAACTCCCTGCTTTTATCCTAAGCCAGGATCTTGATTGAGGATAATCTGAGAAATGTAAATATTGCCAGGAGATCCTCTTCATTTCTAGATGGTGGTTCTCTATGCACTTTGTTCACTCTACGTATATGCTTTCCTTCCTCCCATCGCTGAAAACCACCATGCATGACAGAGTGATATATAATAGTTGATGCTTGTCCCAAGAAAGTTCAAAAGCATCAAGTTCAATTGCAAATCTTAATGGCAAATTCTCCATTTTTCCTTAAGCCCTCCTTCCACATTTCTTTCAAATATCATTTAAATCCAACTTTTGTTTGAAGAATTTCTGATTGTCAGATTCTGTATGTTGAAAATAAAAAGAAAGATATTTAAGCACTACTCATATGTCTTTAAACAGTTTTGTGGAGAAAGAAATGTCCCTGTCTGATACAGTTTCTAGTTGTCTTGTCTTTTCAGTATCTGAGAGCAATAATTCTCTCCTCATCTCACTTTTATTTAATCACTTTTGTGGTAAATAAATCTGATGAGTGAGAGTGAGGTAATCAATTTGGGATGCTGCTGGCAATTAGATAAGCATATATGGAATATACAAACTTGAATGTAGCAAGCATTAAAGATGTCAAAACAATTAAAAATATGGTCATAAAACTCAATCATTTAAATTGTCATCTACAAGAATTCAGATGTACCATTGGTCAAATAATTTCTCGAAAAATGTAATAACCACACCACAAAGGGGTCTTATGTGATACAATAAGCCAGAGAAGACTGCTGTTACTCCAGTCTCATAAGCTAGTCCAACCAACCTACAGTTGGTTCTTATTGCAGATGTAATACGAGTTCCCTACTTCTCTGGTTTGAAATTTGTAAGTTAGGAGTGCTAAATTCAGAACTATTTCCGTGGGAAATGTTACAGGGATTATATCTTGCTAAAGAATGTAAGAGAAATTCCCGAGCTTTCGATGCCTCTGTGTTCTGCTCTTGAGAGATTTGAAGACTAATCTGATTTACATTATTCATTAACAAATTAGAAGCCATAAGATTGGTTATGGAGCAGCACCTAGTGAGATTTTCTTCCAAAAACTGTTTGTAGAGTTCGTCCACTTTTTTCTCCATATAACTATTAAGCATAGAATTAGAGAGGGGCTGCTTATGAAACAACATACTTTTTTCTTGAATTTCATCCCCATTCAAAAGCTTTGAGGCAGGTAATTTCTCTAGAGGTTCACTGATGGGAGAATGACCCAATGGTACATCTACTGAAAGTAAAAGAGGACCGTTAAAAGCATCATCACGTATGTGTTCCACAAAGCAGCCGGAATCATACATGTTACCCACGTGGTCTCCTCCAATCTGCAGGTCTGGATAATTCTGGCAGATACTTGTACATGAACAAGATCGGTATAAATCTAGTTGTTTTTCATCATGTTCTCTCTTTGGAATGGGTAACGCAGCAGACACATTTCCTGGAAGGGATGCACTTTTGCATTTTGCTACAGTTACCTCATCCACAGATTTTATTTTATTTTTATCATTACTTTGCTCTGTTAAACTTTCTTTCATGACCTTATTTTGATTTTCCATTTTATCAGGGGAAAGTGACTTGTCTTCTATATCTAAAAGCTGCTTTTTCCAAGTTTCCTTTTCATCATTTGAGGTTTTCTTACATGTAAGTGGTTTTTTGTATAGGAGTTCAATTAGGAAGGCTTCTCCAAGCATTTTATTAGACAAGGTTTCTAAAGAGAAGAGTGCAATATATTCCTGTAATATAAAAAAAAAACTCATTAAGGCAATGTACATTAAAAT
This sequence comes from Aethalodelphis obliquidens, assembly GCF_003676395.1. Lineage (NCBI taxonomy): Eukaryota > Metazoa > Chordata > Mammalia > Artiodactyla > Delphinidae > Aethalodelphis > Aethalodelphis obliquidens. The sequence continues at coordinate 576,659 of NW_020838050.1, read as the reverse complement.
GTCTAATCAAGATTTAACTCCTACATGAAAACACAAATGATTTAGGGAGGCACTATTGCTCAAAGGATAGAGAATAGGAACAGGAGTAAGGAGACTTGGGTTCTGACTCTGTCATTAACTATTTACCATAAGGTAATTTATTTATTATTCCTGGGAAAATTCCTCAATTTTCCTATTAATTAAATGGTGATAATAATGCTCCCCAGACTTTTTCACAAGGTTATTTTCAGGATATTATATGGTATACAAATGTTTTAAAAGTACAAACTTATACAAATGTATAATTATTTTAATATATTCCACTGTCATAAATGATTTATTTTAAAATTATTAGTTAAAGTGCTTAACCCTTTATCTTCAAATAGTCTGCTAAAAATCAAGTCTGTTTTCAAGGAATTGGTCTTAACTGTGTTTTAATTAATATTGTTTGAGTCATATTGAAAACAATTACTATACCTTAGAATGTGTTTGAGAGATGAATATTTATATATAGTTTGGATTTATGCAAACTGATTTAAACTATTAAGATACACACTGATTTTTCAGTAATCTAAATGCAAATAGGTTTGTCAAATTCACTACCATCCTTTTTTCTTTTTATTTTCTTTCCCTTCCTCTCTTCCTTCCCTCTTTCCTTCCTTCTATTCTTTTCTTTTGGACTTAAAACTTATTTCCCAAAGCACTTATGTCCGTCTTTTGCATTAATCTTTAGTACAATTTTAAGACTTCCAATTTTCCCTATAAACTCTACAAGAGTACAAAAGGAAAAAGCAGATTTGATTCGAGACACAAATTTCCTTTAATAGGTCTGTAGTGTCTACTATAAATGTTTCCAGGAAACCTACTTATTCATATTTAAAGGCTTTTGAGTAGAAAATAAAACAATACAAACTAAAATACATGAGAATTTAGACTTACCTTTTCCGAATGTCAGGATACCTAAAGAAAGATTCAGTCTTCTGAGATTTCAACAGTCCAAACACAGGAAAAGTCCCTTTTGGCTTGTTTTTTCTCAGTTCTTGCTTATACCTCAGAAAGATAACTTTAACCACACAAAATGAAACAGTTCTGCTTTCCATTCATACCTTAGGGCTGAACCAGCTAATAGGAGAATAATGTGGGTTGATCACATATATGGTATGGTAATGATCACATACTAAAAGAGGATCTTGAAAGTGTTTATTCAAGATGCAAATGAGAACGACAGTGGGAAATGTTAACAGCAATAGCTTTCTTCATTCAAATGAAGATAGAGACAAGGATATTTTAATTTTTTTAAGTAGAAAAAAGCAGTATGGTAACCAGCATATTTTGTAACACTGAATAATTAAAAATAACTTAAATGGCCATCAATAAGACAATGGTTAACTTATGATATATCTATTGTATGAAATACTAAACTGAGGATTTTTAATGATGGAATGATATTAAAAATAAGGAATTACTACATAACAGTCATTCTAAATGTTCTACATATATGACTTAATTTAAAACAGAAACTATTATCTCCATTTTACAGAGGAAAAAAGACAGAGGAAGGTTATATACTTATTGAAGTTCACAAAGTTAGTAAATGGTGGAACTAGGATTTGCACCAAGCAATTGGATTCAGAATCCATACTCAATCACTACACGATATTGCCGCTATGTTTATTGATGGAATGCAAGTTGCAGAACCATATAAACAGTACGATTCCATCATGTGTTGTGTGTGTACTATGTGCCAAACTCTTTTCTAAATAATTCACATATACTAATTTAATCCTGTTAACATCTATATAAAACAGATATGATAATTACCATTTATCTATGAAGAAACTGAGGGACAGAAAAGCTAGATAAGATGTCCAATATCACACAGTTCTAAGTGGTAGACTCTGGGTTAGAACCCAGGCAACCTGGCTTTAAATACTGTGTGCTTAACTTTCCTGCTACAACAGATTTTTTCTCCCTTTTAATTGACTTAATATATGTAATCATGTTTGTGGAAAAGAATACAAATCAAACTGTTAACCGTGGTTTCCTCTGGGAGGGGGTTGGCAGGGAGAAGTTGAAGGGTTAATTTTATTTTTTACTCCCTATACTTCTATACGGTTTGAATTATTCTACAATGCACATGTATTCGTGTATTATTTACATGATTGAAAAATTGTCCACATATATAAAAGGACAGGAAAAAAACAATGTTAATTTCTTTGAATGTATTTTCTCAATCTCACAGGAGTTTGACTCATTCTTTAGAATGATTTTAAACCCAGATACAAACTGCCAAAGTAGATTGGAAAGCACGAACAAAATTTCTACATAGTTGATGCTTTCAGCTATAATTATCAATACAGCTTTTGTTTTATAAATAATTATTTCAAAATAGTTATCACAAACATCCTACAGAATAGGTTAATTCTAATTTTGTATACCATACCAACCACTTTTTCTTAGGTTGTCAAAGACAACCTCTTGTAAGAAATAGTGTATTAATTTAGCATGGATGCGAGGGAATGGCTCACAGCAAAATGAGAAAATATTTCACAACCCCACACCAGAAAGATAATGGAAACAATTGTAAAAAAAAAATAGATTTTTCTACCACTGCTATCACAAAGGAATAGTAAAAGAAAATGGAGATCTCAAATTGTTTCTAACCTAAACTCCTTCACTTGTTACACCCCATTTCCTATGCCTTACTCATCTCTATATCTGGCTGATCCAAATTTTAGCAGTCCTCTGTCCTAAATATCTCTGACTTTCACTACTGTCATTTTGTTATTGGATTCTGCAGCTGCTTCCAATCTTGCCCCCTTTCAAATCCAGTTGACATGTTAGATTTATCCACCTTTTGCACAAACATGCTAAGTCCTTCAATGGCTTCTAATGGATTAATAATAAGAATAGATACAATATGTTGAGTGTCTCATAAGTGAAAGATGCTTTTAGGCAACATCTGCACTTATTTAATCTTCTCAGCAAATCTGCAAGTCATGATTTTCTATGTTTTTACAAAACAGAAAACAACCTGGAAAATGCTAAAAATCAAAAATCTAACATGAAACCTAAAGGTCTATGTGCTTTTCCCTGTTTACTTTCTTAACTTCTATTCCTCCACTTGCTCCCCAAAGTTGCAATTACCATGTTGCTTCATGACTTTTCCTTCTACCTAAAATTCCTTTATTCTTATAACTACCTTGCAAATTATACATCCTTCAGGTCAATTTAGCACTCATTTCTTCAGATCCCTCAAGTGCCTTGACCCACCTAGCCTGGTTTAGATTTTTCTACAATGCATTTACCTCATCTCATCAGTTATCACTCTCGGAGTTCCTTGAAGGTAAATGTTTTTTTTCTTATTCATATTAATGTGTTTGTTTCCAAGCAGCATGCAAAGAGTCTGGCACTTATTATCATCAATAATTATTATCATTTTCTGAACTACCTGCTTGTCAGACCATATGCTAAACACTTTTACACACTCAGTTCATTTACTCCTCACAGATGATGCTGTCATGTAGGAATCACCTTTCTCACTTTAACAACAGAGAAACTGACATTCAGGGGAAATAATTTGCCCGAGACCCATAGTTACGAAGTGGAATCCAAATGTGCCTAACGCAAAAGCTGGTTCTGAGGTTTTTTGGCACTTCACTCTCAATTTTCATTACCCATTTTTGGCAAAGCCAAAAAATCCTGTAAATATTATCCTGATCTTCAACTACTGGAAAATATTAAAATGAGAATAAAGGTTGGAATACTGAGCTACAAAGGTATTGAAGGGAAAAGGGACATTAAAATGCGAGGTCATCTTTTTACACAGGGGGAGAGGAAGTGCTAGGACAGTCAGGGACTATTGCACCCACTAGCACACAAACCAAAAGGTTAATTCCCAGAAGGAAGGGGTGCCCTGCAAAGCACATCCTCGAGAAGGAGGAAAGAAAAAGTTAAAAAAATTGCTATGGTGGTCCAGTCCCGTCCAGGTAAGCATTGGCACCCTTTGCTCTGTTCCTACAAACCCAAGCAACATGAGTTTTAATTTATTTGTTTTCTTCACACTTCATTTTATGTTTTGGTCATTTTCTCCCTCAGGTGTCTTGGCCCTTCATTCGTGGCCGCCTTTGCCAAGCACTCACCACCATTCCTAAGCAAGGAGGTGGGAGAATGGGCAGCAGGAATGCAGAGTCCTTTGGCTCTTCCTGCCACTCCTCCCGTGAGCCGTGCAGATGAAGGGAGAAAAGAGGCCTTAACTAGAGTTTATCCTCCTTGAGAGTTCAGCCCCTCCCCACAGGCCGGGCTGGGTGGGGGGTGCTATAGCCTCCTAGTCACTAGGCGCCCAGAGTTCCCAGAATGGGCGATCGCTTGCGCCACAAGGGCACTTGTTTACCAGCCAATCCTGAGCGCAGGGCCCCTGGCGCTTAGCAACAGCCCTGGAGAAGGGCCGGGCGTTGGGACACAGCTTCTAGCATTGGTGAGCAGGACGCAACGGTGAAGTGGCTGACTCCGGGTTACTTCTGCAAAGTAGCCTCGGAGTGAAAACAATGAGCTCCGTTAAAATCTATTACACCAGCGTGTTAGGGTGTAGGGAGGTGAGTGGAAAGAGAAAGGGCCTCCGCAGGCAAAAAGGACTAAAGTGAAGAAATTCCAGTTGGGGACTTCAGGATTGTGCTAAGACATTACCATCCCCTTCATGCCTTTCATTGTTCAGCTCCCTCCTCTAGGTTTTCGGGGTGGGAGGTGCAGGGGAGAATAGAGAAGGTGGTTAACACCCTCACTCAGTTTGTGCTCTAAGAACTGATTGATCTTGGAGGTTTCTGTGTCTTGAGCTCAACTTCAGGGCTTCCAATAATTTTATGGATGTTTCAAATGGAAGAGGTAAAGAAACTTGTTTAGGATGAGAGGGGGGAAATGCCAGTGAGTGAATGGCCAAAATCTTCAGAGAAGTCTGGGCAACCCCAAAAAGAAAAACTGATTAATTTCAAAGAAGAAGGTGTATTTGCATAGATCAGACATTTCTTAGCTTAATTAGAGCTTAGATGAATTATTTTGACCAAGATGTAGGAAATATTATAGAACAATGTTTTCCAACAGCAATATATTGTGAGCCGCATATGTAATTTTAAATTTTAAGTAGCCACTTTTAAAAAAGATGAGATTAATTTTAATAGATTTCATTTAACACAAAATAGACTAAATGTTATCAATGCAACATATAATCAATATAGAAATATTATATATTATTTTTTCATATTAAGTCCTCAAAATTCAGTATGTGTTTTGCATTTATTACACGTTTCATTTTGGACTGGCCATGCTTCAAGTGCCCAGTAGTCACATGTGGCTAGTGGTTATCACATTAGACAGCTCAGTTATAGAGCTGGCTAAAAATGGCTAAAACTTTCATTCAGCAAAGTTTTTGGAGAAGCATGAAAACTGATTTGTAATTGATTATATATGGTTGACAAACATTCATCACACTCCTGCTGTGTGTCAGATACCATGATAGGTGTGAGGAATGAGATTTGATCTCAGCCTAGAAAGAGTGGTTTGCTTTTCATAAAGCCTCATCAGGTAGATTAGGGATTTCAACTGGGTACTAAGAAACAATAGCAAGAAGTAGTTTAAAAAAGAAAATTATGGGCCATTTGACTAGTTTTTTTTTAAACAATGTGAATTATGTTATTGGATATGTTACTGAGTCTGTAAGAGGGAGTGAAATCCATAAGGACTACAGTGGATGGAGTAAAGGACTCACCCAAGTGTTGATCTGTGTCACTCAAACTGTAACATAAAAATAATCTAGAGGGTGTATTAAAACATTCCTGAGACCCACTCCCAGAGATTTTGACTCTGTAGTTTTGGGGTGAGGTAAGCCTGATGCTGCTAGTGTTATGAACCACACTCAGATTGGCACTGGTCTAAGCAACTGTTCTCTTAATGGGTTCCTCTGAAAAGGTTTTAAAAAACCACTATAAAAATGTGAAAGTCACATGCACCATGCTTTTGCAATTTTAAAAACGAATGAGCCTCAGAAAGTGAAAATGTTGCATTTGGGAATTTCAGAAATTTCTCAGCAGTTGGAAATAAGCAGGGTTTTCCAAGCATGACCAGATTATATTTTCAAGTCATCAAACAAAAAGCCTACTCACATGCACTTTCACAGAAATCCCATTTGAATAAACTGGGGTTTGTACTTGTCAAAATGCTTTCACGTAAGTTTTCTAAGTCTAACATCACAGGTTTTATGTGACAAAAATGCCCAAGACTGTCATATGAAAATGTAGAAACCTCAAAGTTTAATACTTATGTTATAGCCATTAACAAAAAGTTGTAATTATAAAATATGCTTAAAAGATAACCAACTATTACAATTTTACTTTAGCGGTAATCTGTGTTTTGGGGGAAAAGACGATGTGGGGAAATACAGTACAGTAACAGATGACATAAATCTAACTGTTCATATGAGAGGACATAGCAAGAACTGGCCACTTTTATCCACTCACATATTTGTAATTTTAATCCCCTGGTGTATTTATTAATTTTGTCTCATGGATTATCTCTAAATTTAGGCATAGTCTGTGATTATAGTTTTATTTTATTGTTTATTTAAGTATAGTTGATTTACAATAATATATTAGTTTCAGGTGTACAGCATAGTGATTCAGTATTTTTTTTTTTTTGTGGTAGGCGGGCCTCTCACTGTTGTGGCCTCTCCTGTTGCGGAGCACAGGCTCCGGACGCGCAGGCTCATCGGCCATGGCTCACAGGCCTAGCCACTCCGCGGCATGTGGGATCTTCCCGGACCAGGGCACAAACCAGTGTCCCCTGCAGTGGCAGGCAGACTCTCAACCACTGCACCACCAGGGAAGCCCCATGATTCAGTATTTTTATACATTATACTCCATTAAATGTTATTGCAAGTTAATTGCTATAATTCCCTGTGTTATAATTTCTTGTTACTTATCTATTTTATAGAGTGGTATGTATTTCTTAATCCCATACCCCTAATTTGCCCCTCCCCCTTCCCTCTCCCAGGTGGTAACCACTAGTTTGTTTTCTATATCTGTGAGTCTGTTTCTGTTTTGCGTATTTATTTTATCTGTATTATTTTTTAGATTACACATATGATTGATATCATACAGTATTTGGCTTTTCTGTCTGAGTTATTTCACAAACCATAATATTCTCTAGGTCCATCCATGTTGCTGAAAATGGCAGAATTTCCTTCTTTTTATGGCTGAGTAATATTCCACTGTGTTTATATCTATATATTTATATATCTACATATATATATATATATATGCCACATTTTTTACATTCATCTGATGATGGACATGGGTTGCTTCCATATCCTGTCTATTGTAAATAGTGCTATTATGAATATTGGGGTGCATGTATCTTTTCATATTAGTGTTACTCTTTTTTTTCGGGATATATACCTAGGAGTGGAATTACTGGATCATGTGGTAGTTATATTTTTAGTTGTTTGAGGAAACTCCATACTGTTTTCCATAGTGGCTGCAGCAATTTACATTCCCACCAACAATGTATGAGGGTTCCTTTTTCTCCATATCCTATCCAACAATGGTTATTTGTAGACTTTTTGAATGGCCATTCTGACAGGTGTGAGGTAATATCTCATTATTTTGATTTGCATTTCTCTAATAATTAGTTATGTTGAGTATAATTTCATGTGCCTGTTAGCCATCTATATTTCTTCTTAGGAAAAATGTTTATTCAGGTCTTCTGCCCACTTTTTGATAGGATTGTTTGGGATTTTCGTTTCATTTTTTTTGGTATTGAGTTGTATGAGCTGTTTATATGGAATGTTAACCTCTTGTTCGTCATACCATTTGCAAATATTTTCTCACATTCTGTAGGTTGCCTTCTAATTTTGTTGATGATTTCATTTTCTGTAGAAAAGATTTCAGTTTCATTAGGTCCAATTTGTTTATTTTTGCTTTTATTTCTTTTGCTTTAGGAGACAGATCCAAAAATTATTGCTATGATTTGTGTCAAAGAGTGTTCCACCTATGTTCTCTTCTAGGAGTTATATGGTTTCAGGTCTTGTGTTTAGGTCTTTAATGTATTTTGAGGTTATTTTTGTATTTGGTGTTAGAGAATGTTTTAATCTCGTTGTTTTACATGTGGCTGTCCAGTTTTCCTGGCAGTACCTTTTAAAGAGACTGTCTTTTCTCCATTGTATGTTCTTGCCTCCTTTGTCATAGATTAATTGACCATAGGTGTGTAACTTTATTTCTGGGCTCTCTGTTCTGTTCCATTGTTCTAGGTATCTGTTTTTGTTCATGTACAATACTGTTTTGATTACTGTAACTTTGTAGTATAGTCTGAAGTCTGGGAGGGTGATACCTCCAGCTTTGTTCTTTTCTCAGGATTGCTTTTGCAATTCTGGGTCTTTTGTGTTTCCATATGGATTTTAGGATTACTCTAATTCTCTCAAAAAATGTCATGGGTATTTTGATAGTGATTTCCTTAAATCTTTAGATGTTTGGGGTAGTATGTCAGTTTAAACAATATTAATTCTTCCAATCCAAGAGCACAGGATATCTTTCCATTTCCTTGTATCACCTTCAACTTCCCTCATCAATTTTTCTAGTTTTCAGTGTATAGGTCTTTCACCTCCTTGATTAAGCTTATTCCTACGTATTTTATTATTTTTGATGCAATTATTTGAATTTTATTTTATTTATTTTTTTATACAGCTGGTTCTTATTAGTTATCTACTTTATAAATATTAGTGTACATATGTGAATCCCAATCTCCCAATTCATCCCACCACCACCAACTCCAGCCCCCACCCTACTTTCCTCCCTTGGTGTCCATACACTTGTTCTCTACATCTGTGTCTCTATTTCTGCCTTGCAAACTGGTTTATCTGTATCATTTTTCTAGATTCCACATATATACATTAATATATGATATTTGTTTTTCTCTTACTCTTTCTGACTTACTTCACTCTGTATGACAGTTTATAGGTCCATCCACATCTCTACAAATGACCCAATTTTTTCTTTTTATGGCTGACTAATATTCCATTGTATATATCTACCACATCTTCTTTATCCATTCATCTGTTGATGGGCATTTAGGTTGCTTCCATGACCTAGCTATTGTAAATAGTGCTGCAATGAATATTGGGGTGCATGTGTCTTTTTGAATTATGGTTTTCTCTGGGTATATGCCCAGTAGTGGGATTGCTGGGTCATATGGTAATTCTATTTTTAGTTTTTTAAGGACCCTCCATACTGTCCTCCATAGTGGCTGTATTAATTTACATTCCCACCAACAGTGTTAGAGGGTTCCCTTTCCTCCACACCCTCTCCAATATTTGTTGTTTGTAGATTTTCTGTTGATGCCCATTCTAACTAGTGTGAGGTGGTACCTCATTGTAGTTTTGATTTGCATTTCTCTAATGATTAATGATGTTGAGCGTTCTTTCATGTGTTTGTTGGAAGTCTGTATATCTTCTTTGGAGAAATGTCTATTTAGGTCTTCTGCCCATTTTTGTATTAGGTTGTTTTTTTCTTTTTGATACTGAGCTACAAGACCTGTTTATATATTTTGCAGATTAATCCTTTGTCCATTGATTCATTTGAAAATATTTTCTCCCATTCTGATGGTTGTCTTTTCATCTTGGTTATGGTTTCCTTTGCTGTGCAAAAGCTTTCAAGTTTCATTAAGTCCCATTTTTTAATTTTTGTTTTTAATTTCCATTTCTATAGGAGATGGGTCAAAAAGGATATTGCTGTGATTTATGTCATAGAGTGTTCTGCCTATATTTTCCTCTAAGAGTTTTATAGTGTCTGGCCTTACATCTAGGTCTTTAATCCATTTTGAGTTTATTTTTGTTTATGGTGCTAGGGAGTGTTCTAATTTCATTCTTTTACATGTAGCTGTCCAGTTTCCCCAGCACCACTTATTTAAGAGACTGTCTTTTTTCCATTGTGTATCCTTGCTTCCTTTGTCACAGATTAGTTGACTGTAGGTGCATGGGTTTATCTCTTGACTTCCTATCCTGTTCCATTGATCTATATTTCTGTTTTTATGCCAGAACCATATTGTCTTTATTACTGTAGCTTTGTAGTATAGTCTGAAGTCAGGGAGTTTGATTCCTCTAGCTCCATTTTTTTCCCTCCTGTCTTATTCATGAATTTAGAGGAAAGGCTTTCAACTTTTCACCCTTGAGTATGATGTTGGCTGTGGGCTTGCCATAAAAGGTCTTTAATATATTGAGATATGTCCTTCTATACCCACTTTGATGAGTCTTTTTTTGATCATGAATGGATGTTACATTTTTTCAAATGTTTTTTCTGCATCTGTTGAGATGATCATGTGATTTTAATCCTTCCTTTTGTTAATGTAGTGTATCACATTGATTGATTTGCAAATGTTGAGCCACCCTTGTCATGATGGAAAGAATCCAACTTGACCATGTTGTATGATCTTTTTATATACTGTTGGAGTCAGTTTGCTAATATTTTGTTGGGGATTTTGACATCTATATTCATCAAAGATTTTGGCCTGTAATTTTCTTTTTTCGTAGTGTCTTTGTCTCGTTTTGGTATCAGAATGATGGTGGCCTCATAGAATGAATTTGGGAGTGTTCAGTCTTCTTTAATTTTTTGGTACAGTTTGAGAAGGATAGGTATTAGTTCTTCTTTATATGTTTGATAGAATTCCACAGTGAAGCCATCCAGCCTTGGACTTTTGTTGATGGGAGTTTTTTTTTTTTTATTACAAATTCAATTTCACTACTAGTGATCAGTCTTTTCAAATTGTTTCTTTCTTCTTGATTCACTCTTGTCGGGTTGTATGTTTCTAGAAATTTGTCCATTTCTTTGAAGTTGCCCATTTGTTGGCATATAGTTGTTCATAGTATTCTTTTATTAATTTTTTGTATCTTTGTGGTATCAGTTGTTATTTGTCCTCTGTCATTTATTTTGTTAATTTTAACCCTCCCTCTTTTCTTCTTGTTGAGCCAGCCTGAAGGTATATCAATTTCGTTTATCTTTTAAAAAAAAAAAAAGCAGCACTTGGTGTCATTGATGTTTTCTATTGCCTTTTTTGTTTCAATTTTATTTATTTCCTCTCTGATCTTTATTACTTTCTTTCTTCTGCTGAATTTGGGCTTTATTTCTTCTTATTATTCTAATTTTTAGGTGATAGTTCAGGTTGTTCATTTGAGATTTTTCTTGTTTTGTGGAAGGCCTGTATAGCTGTAAACTTCCCTCTTAGAACTGCTTTTGCTGCAACCCATAGATTTTGGAGTGTTGTGTTTCCATTTTCACTTGTCTTGAGGTATTTTCTGATTTTCTCTTTGATTTCATCATTGACCCATTGGTTTTCTAGTAGCATACTTTATAGTCTGTGTACTTCCCTGTGTAAGTCTTCCCTGTGTAAGTGTCTATGGCTCAACTCAGATGCGGCCCATGGTCATGTCTTTTCCCTGATCGTGATTGTCCCAGTTCCAGTGCCACATTGATGCAGTCTGAGCAGGGCCAGAGTGTTTGCTCAGCTCAGGCTGGGGCTCACTGGGCTGGGGTATATGGTGAGGTGGTTGCTGGAAACCCAGCAGCCACTAGAGCAGACCTCTCACTGCCCTGCCTCAGGGGCAAGACCCCTTTGTCTCTCACAGATGATCACTGTCACCAGCTTCCACCACTCTCTATATGATGTGGCACTGCTCCACAGGGGAGCCAGACATTATGTGGTTTCTCTGTACGCATGGGGTGGGGGTGAGCTGTGACCAAGTGGTTACCATCAAAAATTTTGGCTGCTTCTGGGGCACCACTTTAGTAAGCAATAATGACCACCACGGCCCTACCTGGGCTCTGTCCTGGGACTGGGTCAACTCTGAGTTCCAAGTTTGAGTCTTTTCCCTGGTCCTGACCTCCCCAGATCCAGTACCACACTGTAGCATGGAGAGAGTGGGACTAGAACATTTGCTGTGCTCAGGGTGGGGTGTGTGGTGAGACAATTGTAGGAAACCTGGCAGCCACTAAAGTAGACCTTTCTCCACCTTGCCTCAAGGGCAAGTCAGCACACCTGATCACTCCTCACAATGGGTTCCTGGCTTCTCCTGCCTTTCTATCTGTCCCAGTGGTCCTTTAACCAGACAAGGGTGCTTGTCTCTTCCACATAGGACCCCAGGACCAAGAAGTCCAGTCTATAGCTCGACCCGCTCACTCCCCAGGGTGTGCTTCTGCTTGTGCAATCTTCCTTTTACACTGAGTCCCGTCACAGGGGCACAGGTCTTAACCTGATCACTTTTCTTCTCTTCCTACCCAATTAGGCATGTATCTTTCTTATAACCTTGGTTGTACAGGATTCCTGCCAGTTTCCAGTTAGTTTTCAATGAGGATTGTTCTACATGTAAATAGATGTATTTTGGATGTGTTTGTCAAGGGGAGGTGAGTGCCACATCCTCTTACTCCATCATTTTGATCTCCACCAGCCTGATTATGGTTTTAGAAAATGTATTAATTTAGAAATGTATTAATTTAGAAAATGTATTAATTTAATACATTTAAGAAAATGTATTAAATGTATTAAATTTAAAAACCTGGTATCGTGTCCATTTTCTACACAGAGTTACCACTGATATTAACATGAATTAATGCAGTGATGAATTCAAAAGCCTGCTTCAACTGTTAGCAGAATGTTCATACCACTTCATGCACAGTCTGAAAACAATCTGGTAAATATTTACAACTCATTAGAGATTTTCAGCCCCCACTGACACCTTACTGTAATTCTTCATATACATATTAAACATATTTATATATTACATACATACTGTGTGTATCTCTCTCTCTCTCTCTCTCTCTCTCTCTCTCTCTCTCTCTATATATATATATATATATATATATATATATATATATAAATAAAACAAGAAAATTACTTAACTTTTGCTCCTCAAAAAATATTATACCATTAAAAGCTGTTCCTCATCCATAGAATAATGGACAGGGAAAATAAACATAAAACACTGAGATCAGTTGATTAATATCTTTCTATATCTTTGTCTATCTAAGTGAAATAGAGACAGGAAGAAGTTACCAGAATTTTAAATACTTACAAAATAAAGTATGAATTAATAGACATTTCTGTCAGTTTGAAAGTGCTTCAAGAAATGAGGATGAAGGTTTCCACCCCTAAGACTCTACATCTCAGATATTCAATGTCCAAGAATATTGTGGAGTAAGAATAAATATCCATATTTATTTTATTGTGACTTCATATTTTAAGGTCATGTACATGGGGAAATAATACATTTATGGGGTATGAAGAGCAGGTTTATCCCTTTGTGGAATAACTTAATTATGTTCCTGGAGACAAGGCACTTTGTACTTTATTACGAAAACATCATAAAAGGAAATTTTGTCATGCTGCTTGTTTTAGGATACTTATGTGGTATTTTTCATCATACATTATAGTATGAAATGACTGCTACTCTGAGGAGAATTTTTTATCAAACTTAGCTGGCAGCAGTTTGTGAAGGCCCAGGCAAGATAATTAACAAACTCACCTAGACACTTGAGTTTAGTGACTTCATAATTGGGAATTATCAACATTGATATTATAAGTTAATTTTAATTCTTTTTAGGATTTTGAAATGTTTCACAAGGCAAAGGAGAACAAAGAGATTCTGAAATTCCTGAAGATGGAATGAACGGGCAGCAATGACACAAAAGATGTTTACCAAGGTGGATCTACGTATACTTCCACATACATCAGTTACTTCTAATTATGACAATAGAACTGTTTCATTAAAGTTAATTGCTACCTAGACTAATTTGTAATCACTAACATGTGAGTCTTTCTATTTCCGTCATGCATTAAAATCACTCTATTACATTGTGAACATTTTATAAAGCTGTGTAAAAACAAAAACTGTTAAATATCTATCAACATCAAACTTTTAAGTCACTAATAGCTGTCAATTTATAGTCATGAAATAGACTTTTAATGTAATTTTCAATTTACTTTCAGTATTATTTTTTAAATGTTTCTCAGTATATTTAACAAAGGCCTGCATACTGTACTGGGGCTGTTTAAAAAAATAAAAGAAAAAAAAAAGATCACTGGACTCCATTCCAAATCCTCTCAAATGGAAATAAGGAGGGAATAAGAATTTGTATTGTTAACAAACTCCCCAGGTGACTTGTTTTGTTTTGGTACACTAAACTCTGGGAACCAATACCAAAGAATAACAAAAATTTTAGGTCATCCCTCCCTTGACTTCCACCTGTGCTATAAGGTAGTCTTCCTCCAAAATTTGTTTCTCCTCCTGTGGTTTCTATCTTGCTGAATGGCACCTCCATTCACTCAAACCCCAACTCCGAATCCTGAGTCATTCTTCTTTTTTTTCTCGGTACACGGGCCTCTCACTGTTGTGGCCTGTCCTGTTGCGGAGCACAGGTTCCAGACGCGCAGGCTCAGCGGCCATGGCTCATGGGCCTAGCCGCTCCGCGGCATGTGGGATCTTCCTGGACTGGGGCATGAACCCATGTCCCCTGCATCGGCAGGCGGACTCTCAACCACTGCGCCACCAGGGAAGCCCTGAGTCATTCTTAATATCGCTCACTCCCTCACCCCTGTATGCAATCAATCACCAGACACTAGATGAGCTAGTCTTAATACCTCAGTTACTTCTCCAGCTCTCCAGCTATTGCCCTTGTTCCTGTCCTCATCACTCTTGTCATGCCATTGCAGTAATATCTTAACTCCCTACTTCCAGTTTTAATATTCTAATATCTGCCCTTTGCATTGCTGCTAAGTCAGGACTTTTCAACCTTTACTGAACTTTGGAATCACCTGAAGAACTTGAAAAAACATGTCTGGATCCCACCTTTAATGATTTCAATGTGAACCTAAACTTGTGAACAATAGAATTAGAGAGATCTTTCAAAACATAAGTTTAGTCAAGTCTATGTAGCCTGCAGCAAAATGTTTCTCATAGTTTGGTATAAGAAAACCACATTCCTCAGTATCATCTGGATAACTTAATAAATATGTAGATTCCTGGACTTTTCCCCAGACCTCTAAAGCTGGGCAAAGATATTTGGATTTTATATGAGTAGCTTCAGATACCACACTAATTTTTGAGAAGTGCTTATCTATAGGTTAAAATCTAAACTCCATATTCATTCTCTGAAACAAACTTCTGTAGATCATTCTTTTCACACTTTTTAGTTACATCCAACTCTCTCCACCATTAACCCTACTTACCTGTTTGTAGTTTCCTGGATGTATCAGCTTTGCATTATCTTGCCTTTTTTTTGTACACACCTGCAGGCTTACATCATCCCACCATCTGCTTGACAAATAATTACAGATATTTCAAATAAAACTCCTCTAAGGTGCCTTTTGTGACCTCTTCCTCCCTTAGAGAATGAAACACCATTTTTCTTTATGACCTAGATGACCTACTACCTATTTTATTGCAGCACTAGTAACAGTTTAGAACTTTCACCTCCCTTGAAAGTCATAATTGTCAATACTTCTTCAGTGCTCACAGTGTTCCAGACACTGTTCTAAAGTGCTTTATATGAACTTACCTTATTTAATCCTTACAACTCTATGAGATAGGTTCTATAATCATCCTCATTCTATGGATGAGGAAAATGAGTTTCCAAGTAGTAATTTTCAAAAAGCTACACAGCTAATAAGTGATAAACCTAGATTTTGGAGCCATTGCATTGATGAAGTAAAAGGCTCTTAACAAGAAGAGGATCTGAAAGAAGAGAAGGCAGCAAAAAAGTGAATCAGTGGTGTGGGTCCCTATAAAAGAAGTCCCACAGATTGGCCCTTCTTATGGTCAAAACCCCCAGAGAGATGGGAGATATAGTCCTTAAAACTCCCAGCTAGTTTTAGGGGAACCAGAAAACAGAAAAGAGTGGTAACTCTTATTTCTAAAGTTGAGCCAGAGAATTCTCACAACCTCTCACTGCACCACAACTGGGAAGTTGCAATTCTTAAGTGAGGGTCTAAGGTAATAGGATTGAGCGCAGCCTTGTAGAGCCTTACATTTCCATTACAGTGAGTGAAAGGGCACCCCAAGCTTCCCAATGCCTCTTATGGGAATAAACAAAGACCAACCAAATGAGAACAATTAAAAGTTATTCAGAGATTGCTATAACTAGTAGTCAGCCACCATCACTTACCTTTTTTAGAAGCTCAAAG
Source organism: Aethalodelphis obliquidens (assembly GCF_003676395.1). Classification (NCBI taxonomy): domain Eukaryota; kingdom Metazoa; phylum Chordata; class Mammalia; order Artiodactyla; family Delphinidae; genus Aethalodelphis; species Aethalodelphis obliquidens. The sequence continues at coordinate 560,468 of NW_020838050.1, read as the reverse complement.
GCAGGCAAAGGAGTGGGAAGGCTTTATAATGGAAAAATAGGAAGACTTCAGATATGTCCTGATTGGAAGCTGTTCGCCTTGGGGAAGCTGAAAACAGGCTAACTAGAAGCAGGGCATCCTAGATTAAATCTGTTAGGGGGGCATATTTGGTTTCCTCCACTTACTTCCAATTTGTAAGCAGGACCAAAATTAGGGAAACTGGCAGTTTATCATGTTCTGGTCTTTTTGGACTGATTCTTACAGGAGGTTGTTTGACTTCCTGCACAGTTTACTGCAGAGGTTGGGGTTTGGCTTCCTGAGTTAGCTGTTGCAGGTTATGTGTTTCAGTTCTATTTTTATATGAGGACTGGCCTTTGTCTGTTTGTATATTCAGTTTCACATTCCACTCTAAGACAGGATCAAAGGTGGCTGAGTGTGAGCTAGCAGATATAGAAACCTTCAAATTCAGGAAATGGATGATGAGAGTTGTTATGAATCTGGTGACCAGAGAATAGAGGGATATAGGCATAACATCTGCAGTTTAAAATCAGTTTATTCTTTAAAACAGAGAAAATGCCTATTATGTGAAAAATGTTCTCTCCTTTAACACCTTATTCCTCCAGCTTTCAGGCAGAGACTAAGAAAACTGAGGAGGATTGTCATTCAGCATAACAACATTAACTGGAGCTGCCCAAAGGACTATTAATCTGGGTAGCATAAAAAGTGCACTGATTTTGCAGATACAACACCCTAATATCCATCCCCTGAGAAGGCATTTTTCTCATGTCCCCTTCTAAAACCCCTGTAATGGATTGAATGATGGCCCCTGAAAAGATATGTCCACATCCTATTCCTTTCAACCTATGAATATTAGCTTATTTGGAAAAAGGGTCTTTGTAAATGTAAGGATCTTGAGATGAGGAAATCATTCTGAATTATCCAGGTGAGTCCTAAATGTAATGACAATAATCCTTATTAGAGTGATATTATAGAAAGAAGAGAAGGCACCATGACCACTGAGGGAGAGATTGGAGTGATATGACCTCTTGCCAAGGAATTTCTGGAAACAACAGAAGCTGAAAGAGGCAAAGAATGGATTCTCCCCTAGAGCCTCCAGAGAGAATGCAGACCTGGTAACACATTGATTTCAAACTTCTGGCCTCCAGGGTAGTGAGAAATTAGATATCTGTTTTTTTATGTCACCCATTTTGTGGTAATTTGTGATGGAAGTCACAGGAAACTAATATTATGCCCCATGTGCAATTTCCCAAAATTAAGATAAAAGGGAATAAAACCATCTAGGGTCATGGGTGAAGTCAAAAGAGGAAAAGGTTTCCCCTTACTCCATTAGAGGATGAACACACGGATGCCGCCAAGTTCACAATACAAATGAGAAAGCTAGTGGAATAAAGCAAGAGTCACTGCGAAGTCCCAAGTAACTTTTATAAATTCTGCAATGCAGATATTTTGAAAAGGCAAGTGGCTACACAATGAAATTAACATAGATGTATGCCACCAGCATTTCTTAAAAATGAAATAAAACACTAGAAAATACTATAGTGCATGACACATCTTTTTTAAAAGTTTTTAACTCAGGACTCACTCAGGATAGAAAAGCAGTGGGTATTGCTTGAAAACATTGCAAGGTGAATTAAAAGCCCACAGACACCTGGGGCAAAAATTATAATTAAGACATAGAATACATTGCTTAAAGCTTCGGAGGAATACCTGAGGAATGAGTTTCTTTGGGGAATTACAGCATTCAAAAGTACCCATGTATACTAGGTAATTTAGAAAGGCAAACAATACCAAGGACAAACAGATGGAAAGTTATACTGTGTTCATGGACTGGAAGAATTAATATTGTTAATTCTCCCATACTACCCAAAGCAATCTACAGATTCAATGCAACCCCTATCAAAATAAGAAGAACAATTTTCACAAAACTAGAACAAATAACTAAAATTTGTATGGAAACACAAAGACCTCAAATAGCCAAAACAATTTTGAGAAAGAAGAACAGAGCTGGAGGAATCATACTCCCTGACTTCAGACTAAAAATGCAAAGCTCCAGTAATCAAAACAGTATGGTACTGGCACAAAAACAGACACATGGATAAATGGAACAGAATAGAGAGCCCAAAATAAACCCATACACTTATACTCAATTGATCTATGACAGAAGAGGCAGGTTATACAATGGAGAAAAGACAGACTCTTCAATAAGTGGTGCTGGGAAAACTGGACAGCTACATGTAAAAGAATGAGATTAGAACATTTTCTCATACCATATACAAGACTAAAGCCAAGTGGATTGAAGATATAAATGTTAGACCAGAAACCATAAAACTCCTAGAAGAAAACATATGCAGAACACACTTTGACATAAATTGTAGCAATATTTTTTTGGATCTGTTTCCTAAAGCAAAAGAAATGAAAATAAAAATAAACAAATGGGACCTAACTAAACTTAAAATCTTTTGCACAGCTAAGGAAGCCATAGACAAAATGAAATGAAAACCTATCAAATGGGAGAAAATATTTGTTAATGATATGACCAATAATGGGTTAATATCCAAAATATATAAACAGCTCATATGACTCAACATCAAAACAAAACAAAACAAAAAAACACCCAGTCAAAAAATGGGCAGAAGGACTTCCCTCGTGGTGCAGTGGTTGAGAGCCCACCTGCCGATGCAGGGGACATGGGTTCGTGCCCCGGTCCGGGAAGATCCCACATGCCGCAGAGCAGCTGGGCCTGTGAGCCATGGCTGCTAAGCCTGCACATCTGGAGCCTGTGCTCCACAATGGGTGAGGCCACAACAGTGAGAGGCCTGCATACCACCAAAAAAAAAAAAAAATTGGGCAGAAGACCTGAATAGTCCTTTTTCCAAAGAAACCATACAGATCGACAACAAGCACATGAAAAGATATTCATCATTGTGAATCATCAGGGAAATGCAAATTAAAACCACAGTGAGATATCACCTAACACCTGTCAAAATGGCTGTCATCAAAAAGACCACAAATAACAAATGTTGGTGAGGATGTGGAGAAAAGGGAACTCTCATACACTGTTAATTGTTAATTGGTGCTACCACTATGGAAAACAGTATGGAGGTTCCTCCAAAAACTAAAAATAGAACTAACATATGACCCAGCAATTCCACTTCTAGGTATACATCTGAAAAAAAAAAAAGACACATGCACCCCAATGTTCATAGCAGAATTATTTACGATTGTCAAGATATGGAAACAACCTAAGTGTTCATCAACAGAGGAATGGTTAAAGAAGATGTGGCATATAGATATAGATATAGATATAGATATAGATATAGATATAGATACAATGGAATATTACTCAGCCATAAAAAGAATGAAATTTTTCCATTTGCAGCAACATGGATGGACTTGGAGGGTATTGTGCTAAGTGAAATAAGTCAGAGAAATACAAGTAGTGTATATCACTTATATGTGAAATATTAGAAAAGAAACAAACTAGTGAATATAACAAAACAGAAACAGACTTAGAGATAGAGAACAAATTAGTGGTTACCAGTGGGGAGGGGGAGGGGGGAGGGGAAATTTTGGAGTAGGGGATTAAGTGGTAAAACAATTATGTATAAAATAAATACTATACAAGGATATATTGTACAAAACAGGAAATATAGCCAATATTTTATAATAGCTATAAATGGAGTATAACCTTTAAAATAGTGAATCAATATATTGTACTCCTGTAACTTATATAGTATTGTACATCAACTACATCTCTATTTAAAAAGAAGCCAGAAAATCATAAAAGAGAAAAACCACCTTCACCAGATAAACAAATGCTGAGGAATTTTGTTACCAGTAGACCTACCATACAAGTAATGCTAAAGGGGTTCATTCATGATAAAATGAAAGGACACTAGACAGTAATTCAAAGCCATACAAAGAAGTAAAGAATCACAGCATTGGTAACTACACAGATAAATATAAAAGCCAGTATTATTTTATTTTTGTTTGTAACTCCTCTGTTTATTTCCTATGTGAATTAAAAGATAATGCATAAAAATCTGTGTCATTGGTTACATAATAAAGATGCAATTTGTGATAAAAAAACAACATATAGGGGTGTTTGAAAAAGCTGTATAAGAGCAAATTTTTTATATGTTATTTCAGATAAGGTGGTATCAATTAGAAATATAGAAGGTCAATGAGGAAAAAGGGGACTTGAATAACAGTATAACCTAAGCATATAAAGGACTCCACCCAACGGCAGCAGAGTACACCTTCTTCTCGAGAGTATATGGACTATTCTCTAGGATAGACCAGATAGGAAGAATAGAAAAACAAGAGAGCATCAATGGAACCAAAGTTTGGTTCTTTGAAAAGATCAACAAAATTTATAAACCTGTAGCTAGACTGACAAAGAAAAAAGCCTCAAAATATTAAAATAAGGAAAGAAGATGGAAACATTACTATTAATTTTAGAGAAGTTGAAAGAATTATAAGAGAATACTATTAATGATTGTAGAACAACAAATTAGATAACCCAAATGAAATGGGCAAAAATCTGAGAAACATGCAAACTACCAAAACTGACTCAAGAAGAAATTGAAAATCTGGAGAGAACTATATAAAGAGATTAAATCTCTCATCAAAATTTTCCAAACAAAGAAAAGTCCTAGACCAGAAAATTTTAATGGTAATTTCTGCCAAACATTTGAAAAAGAATTAAAACCAATCTTTCTCAAACTACTCTGAAAAATAGAAAACAATGGAATGCTTTCTAACTCATTCTATGAAGCCAGCATACCCTCAAACCAAAGCTAGATAAAGACATCACAAGAAAGGGCAATAACAGCCCAATATCTTTTATGAATACAGGTGTAAAGATATTCACAAAATTACTTGTAAACTGAATGCAACAGCATATTAAAATGATTATACACCACAAGTGAGACTTATCTTATGAATGTGAGTGGTTCAACATAAGAAAATCAATTATTGCTATACACCACATTCACAGAAGGAAATAAAAAAAACACATAATCATTTCAATTGATGCCAAAAAAGCATTTGACAAAATCCAATACCATTTCATGATTAAAAAAAAAAAAAAACTCTCAGTAAACTAGGACTACAAGGGAAATTCTCCAAAATGATAAAGGGAATTTATTAAAAACAACAACAACACATTGTTAACATCATTCTAAATTGGTAGAGACTGAAACCTTTCTCCCTAAGATCAGAAACAAGACAAAGATGTCTGCTTTCTCCACTGCTATTCAACAATTTACTGGAAGTTCCATCCATAGAAATTAGATAAGAAAAAGAAATAAAAGGCATCCAATTTGGAAAAGAGGAAGCAAAACTATTACTACTCACAGATAACATGATCTTATATATAGAAAATCTCAAGGAATCCACAAAGAAGCAACTAGAGCTTATATTAATTCAGCAAAGTTGCAGGGTAAAAGATTAACAGACAAAAAGGCAGTTGTGTCTCTATAAAAGAGCAATGAAAAATATGAAAAAAATTTAAGACAACAATTCCATTTACAGTAGCATCCAAAAGAATAAAATAACTAAGCATAAATGTAACCAAGGAGATGAAAGACTTATACACTTAAAACTGCCAATTACTCATGAAGGAAATTAAAGACCCGAATAAATGGAAAAACATCCTGCATTCATGGAATGGAAAACTTAATGTTAAAATGGCAGTACTGTACCCAAATCAATCTACAGATTCAATTCAACCATATCACAATTCTAACAGCCTTTTCTTGCAGCAATGGGCAAATTGATCCTCAAATTCATATGGAACTGCAAGGAGCCCCAAATAGCTGAAACAATCTTGAAAAAGAAGAACAAAGTTGGAAACTCACAATTCTCAACTTCAAAACTTACTACAAAGTTACAGTAATCAAAACAGTGTGGCAATGGCATAAGGGTAGACATATAGACCAATGTAATTGAATTGAGGGCTCAGAAATAAAACCTATATATCTATGATCAATTAATTTTTGATGATGGTACCATGACTATTCACTGGGGAAAGAACAGTCTTTTTTTTTTTTTTTACATCTTTACTGGAGTATAATTGCTTTACAATGGTGTGTTAGTTTCTGCTTTATAACAAAGTGAATCAGTTATACATATACATATGTTCCCATATCTCTTCCCTCTTGTGTCTCCCTCCCTCCCACCCTCCCTATCCCACCCCTCTACGTGGTCACAAAGCACCAAGCTGATGTCCCTGTGCTATGCAGCTGCTTCCCACTAGCTATCTATTTTAGGTTTGGTAGTGTATATATGTCCATGCCACTCTCTCACTTTGTCACAGCTTATGCGTCCCCCTCCCCATATCCTCAAGTCCATTCTCTCGTAGGTCTGTGTCTTTATTCCTGTCTTACTCCTAGGTTCTTCATGACATTTCTTTTCTTAAATTCCATATATATGTGTTAGGATACGGTATTTGTCTTTCTCTTTCTGACTTACTTCACTCTGTATGACTCTAGGTCTGTCCACCTCATTACAAATAGCTCAATTTCGTTTCTTTTTATGGCTGAGTAATATTCTGTTATATATATGTGCCACATCTTCTTTATCCATTCATCTGATGATGGACACTTCGGTTGTTTCCATCCCCAGATAATTGTAAATAGAGCTGCAATGAACATTTTGGTACATGATTCATTTTGAATTATGGTTTTCTCAGGGTATATGCCCAGTAGTGGGATTGCTGGGTCATATGGTAGTGCTATTTGTAGTTGTTATTTATTTTATTTTATTTTATTTTATTTTTTTGCGGTACACGGGCCTCTCACTGTTGTGGCCTCTCCCATTGCAGAGCACAGGCTCCAGATGCACAGGCCCACCACCCATGGCTCACGGGCCCAGCCGCTTCGCGGCATGTGGGATCTTCCCGGACTGGGGCACGAACCAATGTCCCCTGCATCGGCAGGCAGACTCTCAACAACTGCTCCACTAGGGAAGCCCTATTTGTAGTTTTTTTAAGGAACCTCCATATTGTTCTCCATAGTGGCTGTACCCATTCACATTCCCACCAGCAGTGCAAGAGTGTTCCCTTTTCTCCACACCCTCTCCAGCATTTATAGTTTGTAGATTTTTTGATGATGGCCATTCTGATTGGTGTGAGATGATATCTCATTGTAGTTTTGATTTGCATTTCTCTAATGATTAATGATGTTGAGCATTCTTTCAGGTGTTTGTTGGCAGTTTGTATATCTTCTTTGGAGAAATGTCTATTTAGGTCTTCTGCCCATTTTTGGATTGGGTTATTTGTTTTATTGTTATTGAGCAGCATGAGCTGCTTATAAATTTTGGAGATTAATCTTTTGACAGTTGCTTCATTTGCAAATATCTTCTCCCATTCTAAGGGTTGTCTTTTGGTCTTATTTATGGTTTCCTTTGCTGTGCAAAAGCTTTAAAGTTTCATTAGATCCCCTTTGTTTATTTATGTTTTTATTTCCATTTCTCTAGGACGTGGGTCAAAAAGGATCTTGCTGTGATTTATATCATAGAGTGTTCTGCCTATGTTTTCCTCTATGAGTTTGATAGTTTCTGGCCTTACATTTAGGTCTTTAATCTATTTTGAGCTTATATTTGTGTATGGTGTTAGGGACTGATCTAATCTCATACTTTTACATGTAGCTGTCTAGTTTTCCCAGCACCACTTATTGAAGAGGCTGTCCTTTCTCCACTGTACATTCCTGCCTCCTTTATCAAAGATAAGGTGACCATATGTGCGTGGGTTTACCTCTGGGCTTTCTATCCTGTTCCATTGATCTATCTTTCTGTTTTTGTACCAGTACCATACTGTCTTGATTACTGTAGCTTTGTTGTATAGTCTGAAGTCATGGAGCCTGATTCCCCAGCTCTGTTTTTTGTTCTCAAGATTGCTTTGGCTATTTGGGGTCGTTTGTGTTTCCATACAAATTGTGAAATTTTTTGTTCTAGTTCTGTGAAAAATGCCAGTGGTAGTTTGATAGGGATTGCATTGAATGTGTAGATTGCTTTGGGTAGTAGAGTCATTTTTACAATGCTGATTTTTCCAATCCAAGGACATGGTATATCTCTCTGTCTATTTGTATCATCTTTAATTTCTTTCATCAGTGTCTTATACATTTCTGCAAACAGATCTTTTGTCTCCTTAGGTAGGTTTATTCCTAGACATTTTATTCTTTTTGTTGCAATGGTAAATGGGAGTGTTTACTTGATTTCACTTTCAGATTTTTCATCATTAGTGTATAGGAATGCCAGAGATTTCTGTGCAGGCCAATATCACTGATGAACATAGATGCAAAAATGATCAACAGAATACTTTCAAACAGAATCCAACAACACATTAAAAGGATCATACACCATGATCAAGTGGGGTTTATTCCAGGAATGCAAGGATTCTTCAATATATGCAAATCAATCAACGTGATACATCATATTAACAAATTGTAGGAGAAAAACCATATGATCTTCTCAATAGATGCAGAGAAAGCTTTTGACAACGTTCAACACCCATTTATGATAAAAGCCGTGCAGAAAGTAGGCATAGAGGGAACTTTCCTCAACATAATAAAGGCCATATGTGACAAGCCCCCAGAAAACATCTTCCTCAATGGTGAAAAACTGAAAGCATTTCCACTAAGATCAGGAACAAGACAAGGTTGCCCACTCTCACCACTCTTATTCAACATAGTTTTGGAAGTTTTAGCTACAGTAATCAGAGCAATAAAGGAAATAAAAGGAATCCAAGTCAGAAAAGAAGAAGTAAATCTGTCACTCTTTGCAGATGACCTGATACTATACATAGAGAATTCTAAAGATGCTACCAGAAAACTACTAGGGCTAATGAATGAATTTGGTAAAGTAGCAGATACAAAATTAATGCAAATAATTGTCTTTTAAAGAAATTATGCAGGTATACCTGTCTATCTACATGGAAAATAATTAATATGGACCTCTATCTCAAACCATATACAGGTACAGAAATTAACTGAAAATGGACTAAAGACATACGTGTAAGATCAGAAAATATAAACCTCTCAGAAATAAGCATAGAGTTAGATCTTTGTGTCTTTTGATTAGGTAGTAGTTTCTTGCACCAAAACAGAAGCAACCAAACATAAAAAAATAATTGGATTTCATCAAAATTAAAAATATTTGCACCTTAAAGGAGACTATCAAGAAAGTGAAGAAACAGCATACAGAATGGGATAGAATATTTGTAAGTCTTGTATCTGGTAAGAATGGAGTATCTAGAATATATAAGGAACTCATAACTCAAAAACAAAGAGACAAACAATCCAATTAATAAATGGGCAAGGACTTGAATAGACATGTTTCCAGAGAAGATATACAAATGGCCAACACACAGGTAACGATGTTCAACATCATTAGTCATTTGGGAAATGCAATTGAAAAGCACAATAAGATACCACCCCACACCCATTAGGATGGCTATTATCAAAACAAAAAAAATCAAACAAACAGATATTAACAAGTGTTGGAGAGGATGCGGAAAAATTGGGACTCTGTGCACTGCTGGTAGAAATGCAAAATTGTGTAGCCCTGTTGGAAAACAGTTGATCAGTCCCTCAAAAATAACATAGAATTATCATATGACCCCAAACATATACTCCTAGATATATATACATGTACTCACATGTTCATTGTAGCCCTAATCATAATAGCCTAAGGTGAACACAGCCCAAATGTCCATTAACAGATGAGTAGTTAAATTGGTATATACAAACAATAGAATGTTATTCAGTCTTCAGATAAAAGATTAAAGTACTGATACGTGCTATATCATGAATAAATCTCCAAAACATTATGCTAAGTGAAAGAAGCCAGACACAAAAGGTCACATATTGTACGATTCCATTTATATGAAATGTCAAGAATAGATAAATCTATAAAGACAGAATGCAGATTTTTGGTTGCCTGGTGCTTGGGGGAGTTGGAATGGGAATAAACTGCTTAATGAACAAGGAGGTTTAATTTCATAAAATAAACAAATAAGGAAACAAACAAAAAGCTGCAGCATTACCTCCTATCTGAGTTTCTAGATTGCCAATCTGCTCTACAAATTCCAGACTTTCCAGTCACCATTATCGTGCGAGTCAATTCCTTAAAATAATTAATATATATTTATAATTCAGATATAAAATAATTCCTACATATATATAGGACATATATATATATCCTAGATATGCATATATATCCTATTTGTTCTTCTGTTCTGTTCCTCTGAAGAACCCTCACTGATAGAGATTTTGGTACCTAGAGCGGTTTTACAGGAACAGAACCTTAAAGATTGAGTTTTTTCTCTTTTGTTTCTGAGGTTTCTGCAATTGTCTCTCTAAACTTATCAGATTTAAATGCATTAATGACTCTATTTTCAATGGTAAAATGGGAATCAATAGTCCAGGAATTATGTGTTAATAGAGAAATGCAAAATATTGCCATTGGAACTCCTAATAAAATACTTATAAAAGGCAAGGTTCTGGGTGACTATGTATTTGATGCCTTAGAACATTTTTGTCAAACTCACAAATATAATGAGATTGGTAGACTCTTCCTAATTGCATTAGAGAAAGTGGGGAAAGGAAAAAAATACTCTTTTGTAAAATTTATTTTCCAGTTATAAACATATATGGAGAAATTGATTACATGTATATAAATGTGTATATAGAGAGATAGGTGTAGACAGAGGTGCATACACATATAGATGTGTATTCATTTATTTATTATCATGATTTAGGATGTGTGTGTCACTGGAGATCATAACCAACAAAGTTGGAAAGCCATTATTGTAATGGGTTGAAACAGATGACCCAAACCTAAAATTAAGGCTTTTTTACATTCTTTTTTTAAAAAAGTATACATTTTTTCAGACTGTGTGTGTATGTGTGTGTGTGTGTGTGTGTGAGAGAGAGAGAGAGAGAGAGAGAGAGAGAGAGAGAGAGAGAGAGAGAGAGAGGGAGGGAGAGAGAGAGAGGCTGGCTAAAGAACATTTGGATTGTTCTGAGTCCCTTCCTTCTATGACAGGGGTGTAATAATGAGATTAGAATATATTTCAAGTTAGTTTTTAAAAAACAGAAGTATTGTGTATAACATAGCATAAGTAAGCAAGGTATATTTCAATAATCTTACCTTACTTATACAGAGATAGTCTCCTATAGCAGCTTTGACCTGATTTAATTATCTAATATGAAGTCTGTTTATTAAATCAAGTACATTATAAAGATGAGTCATTAATAATTTGTTGGAATAATTTGGGGAAATAATCGATACATCAGTCTATGAGCCTTTGTGTTAAGAAAAGATATATGGTATCTGAGATGTGGAAATATATTGTAAAGTATGAATATATACAGTTAATAATTCCTTAGGCATAAATACTTGTTCCTCTAGTGCAAAGGCTTTCAAACTATTCTTGTTAGAGTCTTAGGAGTTCCCTAGAATTATTTGATGTTTGGCAGAGTACGGGGGAGAAAGTAGAGCCAGCATGACTCATATTCCCCCAAATACAAATATAAACACACACCTATTTTAATCAGAAAAACTCCACGTGCATGTCTTCCATACCGGGCACCTACTTCATATTTACCTTGAAGAAAAAGTTGTACCGATCAGCTTTAAAAAGCACTAACTGGTGATTGCTTCGTAACCAGAAGTGATCAGTATTGGAAATAGAAATGCATGTTTTTGAAAAAAATCTTGAAGTATGCCCTTTATAATGATTTTTTTGTCACTTCACCAACTTCTTTTTCAAGATGACCCTAAGAGAGGCATAGTAGAAACATCACTGGATTGAGTAAGAAACCCTAGACTCTTGAATACGTAACTTGCAAAATATTCTTATTTTGCAAGTTACCAGCTTTGTGTCCTAGGGTAAATCAATTGAGTTTTCTGGATTTCAATTTCCTTTTTGGTAAAATGAGGTTGGTTTAGAAAAGATTAAAGTAGCAAATAGGTTTTAACTCTTGTGCCAAATCTGGTGAGTGTTATTGCCTTTCTAAAGTAATGTGTTTAGAAGGATTCTGACGCACAGTAGGAAAGAGCACTATGATCCTTTAACAATATTTTCCATGGACAATGGAATGGGTAAGGAAAACTTTTGGGCAATGTATTTAACATCCCTGGGCCACACGATCTCTTAAAATCCTTTCCAATCTTAAGGAATGTAACATTTTTTTTAAAAAGTAAAAAAGTACATCAAGTAAAATGTAAAGCATATGAGTAAATGAGTAAATGCAATAAATTTCTGAGCAGATAGAAAATCAAATGACTTGAATGGGGCAGGGAGGGAGGGATGAATAGGTGGAAGAGAAGGGACTTTTAGGGCAATGAAATTATTATGTTACTGTAATGTAATGTAACATTATAACACTCTAATGGATATGACATTACACATTTGTCAAAACGCATAGAATTGTAAAATACAGAGTAAAGCCTAATGTAAGCTATGAACTTAAGTAAATAATAATTTATCAATATTGGTTCATCAATCATAACAAAATATACTCCAATAATGCAAGATGTTAATAATACTGGAAACTGGGAGATGGAGAGGAATATGTGAGAACGCTCTGTGCTTTCTGCTCAATTTTTCTTTAAACCTAAAACTGCTCTAAAAAGTAATCTATTAATTAATTTTTAAACTGAAAAAAATTACATGGACCACTCATTACAAAAGCAGACTGCCAAATAATGGCAGTAGGAAGTTTCAAAGAAGAATAAAAATATATTAAAGGGATTTCCTTGGTGGTCCAGTGGTAAAGAATCCGCCTTCCAATTCAGGGGACATGGGTTTGATCCCTGGTCCCAGAACTAATATCCCACATGCCGCCGCAGAGCAACTAAGCCCACGCACCACAACTACTGAGCCCACATTCCTCAACTAGAGTGCCTGCGTGCAGCAAACTACACAGCCCGTGTGGTCTGGAGCCTGCACACTGCAACGAAAGATCCCACGTGCTGCAACTAAGACCCAACGCAGCCAAAACAAACAAACATATATATATAAGACTTGCCTACCTCCCTAGCTTCTTATCACAAGCACCCTCACATTTGTAATATGTGTGCTGACCACGGATAGTCTCTACCTTAGCCATGCTGATGTACTTATAGTTTCTTTAATGCTCCATGATGTCTCTCGCATCCAAGCCGGGGAACACACTGCTGCACTCCCCTTACTTTTATACCTAACTCCTTCTTAGCCTCTATGTCTTAGCTTATATATCACTTCCTATAGGAAAGTATGCCTGATCACCTCCTACATACAACACATAATGAGGTATCGCTCCTAAATCTTCTCTTCGCACCACTTACCTTTCTGTATTAGAAATGCCTAGCAATTTGTACATCATCCCACACTACACTATTAGTTTCTTAAAAGTAGAGATAATGTCTTGTTCATGGCAGTATTCTCACCCCTAAAAATGTGCCTGCTATCAATGTACAGTATGTGACTAAAAATATGGGTTGAATGATTAATTATAATTACCCCTCATAGTAGCACCTTAAAATTTAGACATTATAAAATGTAGAGAAAAAGATTTTTAAAACAAAGTTCTTTGATGACCAGGAATGCATTTTTTATTTCCTCAGAGCATATCAAATCCATTGCAGCAAACAAAATATGTAGAATGGAGTTGGAAAGGCTATTTGCCATCAGCTACGTAGACTGATGTACCACTTGCTGAGGTGTCAGTCACTATACCAGGTGCTTACTTTGTGGTTTTTCCCACCTCCACTTCAAGCTAGTTATTATAAATTTAATGCACAGTCTTCTCCAATGCTTTCACTTAATATTTTACTAATACTTAGAAATAGCTAAAACCACATGTGATTTGCATATGTTTCCTCTATTGAGAGTAAAATGAAAAGAAATGGAATTATCCATAATTTATCCCAAGCTCCATCTATACGAACAAACCTGCTTATTTTGACTGACTTAATCAATTGAAGTCAGGCCAGAAGCTGTCAATCCAATACCTTATTTGACTTTTTCACCTGAGTGAGCTGATAAAGTCAGCATAAGAATCAAAATGCTTTGTGAGTGGAGACAGATTTAAATTGGACAAGCAAAATCATTGAAGTAAAATCTATACTTCCTCTTTGTTTTTCTAAATTGCTTGCATGTGTTTGCCTCAGAATTCCATTTCACAGCTCAGACTTTATGCTGTCATAGCAACAGCAATATTCAGTAGGACCAGGATTTAATTTTTAAATGTAAGTAAATTTTACAAAAGTATTCAAGCCCCAGAATTTGACTTTATAGTCAATTTTTCAGAAATGTATTTATTTCATATATGGGCCCTAAGAGTAGAGATGGGCAGAAAATGAAGATTCCTTTCATGATAATTTTTAGGGTGACGAAAAACTACAGATGTTAGAGTTACTAAGACTTAGGTAACTACCATTTCCCAGCTGTGTGACCCAAGCAAGTTATAGAACTTCAGTTTTTCCATAAAAAATATGGAGATAATAATATCTACTGTATTAGTTAGGGTTCTCCAGAGAAACAGAACCAATAGAAAAAACACATACATCCATTTAAAATAATTGGTTCATGTGATTGTAGTAGTTGGCAAGTCTGAAAGTTTGAAATTTGCAAAGCAGGACAGCAAGCTGGAAATTCCAGCAACAGTTGACGTTGCAATCTTGATTCCAAAGGCAGTCAGGAGGCATAATTCCTTCTTCCTCAGGAGGTCTAGATCTTTTTCTCTTAAAGCCTTCAACTAATTGGAAAAGGTCTGCCCACAGTATGGAGTGTGACCTGTTTTACTCAGTCTGTTGATTTAAATGTTGACCACATCTAAAAAAATACTTTCACAGCAATATCTAGACTGGTGTTTGACCAAATATCTGGGAATTTTAGCCTAGCCAAATTAACACATAAATTTAACCATTACACCTACTTCTCATGACTGTTGTGAAGATTAAGTAAAATTATGTAGGCATATGACCTAGCAGAATGCCCAGAGTTGATTCACAGCCTTCACTATGCCCAGTCACAATCTAAATAATTAGGATTCAAGTGAAGAAAAAAGTGAAGAAGGAAAAGGTGCTCTATATGCTCTGTAGCTCTTTTTTCTTTACTTAAAAGTGGGAGAGTAGAAATTAAGTTGCTAAAACAAGTACCCACTTCTGTCTCTCTGTCTCTTCTCCTACATTAATTCAGCAGTAATGTAAATTAATTACTCCAGTAGTAATATGAATTAATAACTCAAGGTCTTCAAGAATCTCAATGACTTGAACAATTTCTGAAATTGAGACCTTTTCTTTGTCCTTTCATTTTTAACTTTGGTCATGAGGTTAACCTTCCCACAGTATATTTTAATAAGAAACCTAGGAAGATCACCTACTTTCAAGGCTGTGTCATTTTGCTAAAACTTTGAGGAAACTTATTTTTCTCATAAATCCCATGGCATGATAGGTTGGAGGGACTGAAGGCATACTATATTTCCATGTACATTCCAAGCATGTTAGAGCCAAAGAAAACTAATGTTAAAATGTTTTAACTTGTGGAGGAAATGAGAAAATGAGATATATTTTATCATGAAAAACAATCATGCTGTGCTTTTGTAATGGTGTAGTAAGGAGTATGGCAGAAATTCCCCCATCAAAACAGCAATTTGACTGAAGAAAATTCAAAAGTAACTGAAAGTTCTGGAAGTTGTCCTAAGGGCATATAGCTATACTGGAATAAGAAATGACACCAGATGTTAACTTAATTCCACAGGAAGAAATAAAGAGACCCAAAATTATAAATAAGGTTAATATGCATATAAAACCCCTCTGTATTTATACAGTCCTCTTCCTTGGGGTACTAATATTTATCCCTTTGCATATAAGACCCCTCAATTGCAGGGTTTTTAGATCCTTTTTTTTTGTCCAGAGGAATCCCCTTTATATTTCATATAGTGGTTTTAAAAAATGAAGCATAAAGGTTATGGGGTGTCATAACAAGGGGACTGAAGAGCACTTCTTCTAGTACAAGTGACAGAAGTGGGATGGGAGAAACGCTTAGTGGTCTGTCATCTTATGCTGAAAATAATCTTAATTTAAAAGGCTGCCTAGCAGAGTAAGATGCCTGCTCCCGCTCTCCAGATACTTCTTGCATGATCACCACTAGGTTCCATAATCTGGAAGCTTGAATGAGCCATTAGGAAATGAAGGCATTTCCCACACCAGCTAGAATAGTCACGTGATACAAGGAATTCCATTCAATCCTGGGGTTCCTGCCTGTCAGGAGGAAGTTAGGAATTTTTCTCCCTGCTTCCAAAAACCTCTTCCCTTATAGGCATTTCTGGAAAACCTTAGTAGAGCAAAAAGAATTTTGCAATCCTGCTTAACTCCCTAACATACTCCAACAGTCATAGTAGATGGTGCTGTGTGAATATATATATATATATATATATATATATATATATATATATATACACATATACATACATATATATATATACACACATATACATACACACACACACATCTGTATCTATATTGGTTTAATTTCATACATACAAGTAGATGGTTATATATTGTTCCCTAAATACTACTACTACTACTACTAATGAAGCTGTTTCTAAAGCTTCTTGTTTCTTGGTTCTGGAAACCAAGAGAGCTTTAACAGTGGGGAACCATGCTACTACCCTGCTTAGTGTGCTGCTTGGTAATTGGAGGGAACAGAGCAGACCAGCACACCGATGGAGGTGGAGACTTTGGGGAGTAGGTATCTCAGAAAATGAGTATACACTCCCAACCTCAGAAAGTTGAATCAAGAGCAATCTAGGAAAGCAGGGGCTCTGCTGCTCATGGAATACCAGAGACCCAAACCCCACCTTCCCGCTGCTTTGCTTTCAGGCTTGTGTACTGGTTTCACTGGCTTAGTTATTGCAGCTTCCTACTATCTCTTGGAGTTTAGTGTGTCTTTAGGACAGTGCAACATCTTTAGTCCTTCTTAAAAGAGGCCTCAGGGTCTTCCCTGGTGGCACAGTGGATAAGAATCTACCTGCCAATGCAGGGGACACAGGTTTGATCCCTGGTCCGGGAAGATCCCACATGCTGCAGAGCAACTAAGCCCACGTGCCACAACTACTGAGCCTGCGCTCTAGAGCCCATGAGCCACAACTACTGAAGCCCACACACCTAGAGCCTGTGCTCTGCAACAAGAGAAGCCACTGCAATGAGAAGCCCGTGCACCACAACAAAGAGTAGCCCCCGCTCACAACTAGAGAAAGCCCATGTGCAGCAATGAAGACCCAACACAGACAAAAAATGAATAAATAAAATAAAAATTTTAAAAAGTGGGGGGGGGGGCCTCAGCATAGCCTTGAAGGCAGCTCTCTAATATTCAGAATTTCACTTGCTTTTCTTGTATCTACAGGACATATAGTATTCAGCTGACAAAAAGAAAGATTTCAATTTGGCAAGACTCAATAAAACATTTTACTTTAAATATACATATATGCTAATTGTAAGGTATAGTCTAGTAGATATACACATCTCAAAAATGTCATCTGTTTTTAAAGAATGTCTATTTTTGACAGTGTTAACTTATTTGATATTAAAGTAAAAATGCCCACATAAAATATTGCAAGTATCATCATCTGCATTTGATATAGCTCAGGAGAAAATATTGAAAAATGTTTTAGCATTTTCCAGAATTTATTACAAGATACCTTGTTTACTTTAGAGTTCTCCATAGCATATTTTTGTACACAAAAAAATGGATTAGTTGTTTGATTCTAGTGTGTATTGCAAAATTCAGAGTCCTAAATAGGAAATTTAGAAAGTTTATTCAAATTGTTTTCTTTCTATTATTTTCTCTTTTCTCCTTCCCCACCATCTAAAAAATATATTACCCTTCTAAAATTATTATTACACTATTTAGAAACTCCATGAACACGAACACAAAAATTATGTTTCTGACAGTACTGAGTTTATTTTAAAGCATTGCATCATGTTTGAATCTCAGTAAACAAAGCCATGTCTTCATTGTATATTGATTTTGGCAAAGAGCACAGACTTGCATACATCAAATGATATGATAAAGTAATTTAAAGTAAAAGGTGTTTGCTTTTAGTAATGTGAAACTAAAGTACAATATTAATGTGGAACTAAAGTACAATATATGTGTCTTCTGGGTGATTTAGGCCATAATGTTTCTTATCTTCTTAGAAGTTTTCAAAATTAACATTTTTTAAATTGATCCTTTTATCTGATACTTACGCTATTCACTGGAATAGAGGCATAGAAAAGATTTTCTCTGCTTAGATTAATGTACTCATACAATATATGCCTAAGCTGAAACCAAAAGATCAAATATCTGAGAGATAGTGGCATTCGTGATCACAAGTGGTTTTAAAAGGGGAAAAATGAGTTCCAACCTATTTTAAAATATTTAATTAAAAGTCTGAGCTCTGGGGCTTCCCTGGTGGCGCAGTGATTGAGAGTCCGCCTGCCGATGCAGGGAACATGGGTTCGTGCCCCGGTCCGGGAAGATCCCACATGCCGCAGAGTGGCTAGGCCCATGAGCCATGGCCACTGAGCCTGCGCGTCTGGAGCCTGTGCTCCGCAACGGGAGAGGCCACAACAGTGAGAGGCCCACGTACCACAAAAAAAAAAAAAAAAAAAAAAAAAAAGTCTGAACTCTTTGCAAAAGGATGCCATTTTTAACTTATTTGCCATCATACTTCCATAGCATACGTATGCATATTTCACTGGGGCAAGCAACTTAGTAACATGATTGCATCATAGCTGTGTAGTTAAGCAAGAAATTTGTCAACTGAATACATCTTTATTTTGGTGGGAGGTCATCTGTTCCGATCACTGAAACATGCAATGAAAGGCTACATTTAGAAGCCTAGAAAACCTGTGGTTCAGTACATAGAAGTTTTAACTACAAAAGAATGTAAATGTTATAATTACCATCAGAAATTACAATATCTGACATATCATAAACATTATCTGCAACTACTTTTTAATCACAATAATTCCACATCAAAAAGGTACATATTTTTGTTCACTAAAATTGAGGCAATTTGGGAACAAGAGACAGATTCTTTCTTTCTCACTCATCTTTTAAAGTTACTTAATGTAGAGTTACAGATATACTTAAGCTGCAATAATAATATCAAAAAAGGGAACAGGTGTTTGCTTTTTAAAATCACTGAAGTACATAAAATGCCTTAGCAGACAACAATACTATTCCATGACACCTCTTAAAATTTTAAGTTCATCTCCCATTCTCCTCATCATAATGTTCACATTTTAATTATGTATTCATTTTGATTGTTTGCATGTGAAAACAACAACTATCTATTATTTCAACATTAAGCCTATTTCTTTTGAAGCCAAGATAATTTTGCTATTTTATAAAAAGCAGTGGAGACTCCTTTGTCAGGATGCTTAAGGCAGAATGTTTAAGGTTCATGCTTGCTGCTTTGCCTGAGCTTCTGCTTCCTGAAATGAAAAACAAACAACACAGATTTAAATATCACAAAGCAGGCATCCGTGTGTATTTTGGTTAGACTATATTACCTCAAATTGCTAAGAATATTCAAAATCAGAAAAATAGCCGCCAGAAAAGACTGCTTAAAAATTCTTAATAGAAAAATTAAAAAATAGAAACTTCTGCCTAGAAACAGATGTCATAGAGGACTGTCTATAATTCCATAAAAGCAAGTGATTTACAATTATAGTTGACATTTTATTTAAAAGTAGCTAAGTTCCATTTTGAATGATTTTTCACAAAAATTAAGTGTTCAAAAACATTGTCACCTATCGTTACTGTCACGTGAGTTTTGTTTAAGGATTAAGCTACTTAGAAAATGTGTTATTTGCCAAAGTATTGTTGCTTTTAAATTTCATGGCAGTAGGCTCGAAGAGGTAAGGTTGTCTTTCTATTCCTGTGGATGATGAGTACTTCTAGCATAGGAACTCTGACCTATAGGTGTGCTCTGGCACTTAACATAGTACTTGACACAAAATACACGTCAAGGAAAGTTTCTGGAAATAAGGATGGGTGGCAAGAGTGACTCTGGTGAAAGAAACCTCAGACTTGAGCTGTAGAAATCATGTATGCTAGACAATGTCACTCTAAACATCTGTCACTAATTGAGTACTTGACAGTCTCAGGAGGAGTGACAGCAGCTGCATATTCCAAAATAAGCCTCTAATGCTAACCCCAGAAGAAGGGGAAAAAACAAACAAACAAAAAGATGCTATATTTTTACCAAAAAAAAAAGAGAGAGAGGTAGAAATGATAGAAAGAAGGAAACCAGAGGACAGTGTAATTCATTCTTAATACATCCTTAACAAAACATATGTAATACACTACTGACTCACCTTCCAAAACTCTTAGTCAAAAACCAAAAACAAACTTCCCTAAGCTCTTTTGAAATTTCTAACATGGTGTTTGGCTGTCTAAATGAATATATCTTAGACCCACATTATGTATTTTGTTTCATTTTATAGGACAAGCTTCCAAAAACTTCCTCACACAACACAGTGAATTTTATACTAAAACCCCTCAGTGGGGCTTTCCTGGTGGCACAGTGGTTAAGAATCCGCCTGCTAATGCAGGGGACACGGGTCCGAGTCCTGGTCCAGGAACACCCCACATGCCGTGGAGCAACTAAGCCCATGCGCAACAACTACCGAGCCTGTGCTCTAGAGCCCGCAAGCCACAACTACTGAGCCCACGTGCCACAACTACTGAAGCCCGCATGCCTAGAGCCCATGCTCCGCAATCAGAGAAGCCACCACAGTGAGAATCCTGTGCACCAAAACGAAGACCCAACACAGCTAAAAATAAATAAATAAATTAATTAATATAAAAAATAAAAATAAATAAAACCCCTCAATAGCATAGCATATATAGGTGGGGAAGCAGTGGTATAAAAATGTGAACACATGATAATGTGAAGTCCTTCTTCTTATGAGCACGTAATGCCTCTGAGTAACTAGTATTTTGGAGACAGCCTAGTTCCCTAAAGTTACACTTATCAATCTTTGTTGTAATTTGTCATAAATTCCTTAGCTCTCACTTATCCTTTTTAATGGAAGAAATTACTAGCATAAAAATCCAAAACAAAAGGCAATTCAAACTTCTTTGTAATTTGTATTTAAGAATACATCATATTTAAATTATTTACTTTTCTAATTGTGTTTTATTCATCAAATATGTAAATTGTGCTACAAGCTTTATTATTATCTAAAAGTAAGTAGTCAGTATTTATAGTATCATGAGTTATTTAATCAACCAGAGAGCTCTAGAAACAGGCATATGATGTGTTCTCACCCTCTACTCCCACTATATACATCATTCTATAAATGCATTACTTTTGAGTTAGATAATCCCGGGTTCAAATTCCATATCTGCTACTGAATTATTATGTAGCCTTGGACAAATTACTTAAATTATCTAATCATTAGTTTCCTCCTCTGTAAAATGGTATTGAGGACACCTAGCTCATAAGGACGAAGTAAAGATAAAATGAGATGAATGTGAACTGTGTAGCTCAATGCTTAGTCCATTGCAGGTATCCAGACTTCTTTCCTAACGTTTTCCTTTCCACTTTCTGCCTAGTCACTAAGACCAACACCACAGCTAAGTGTTATTAACATACAGTTTCTCTTGGAGATGCAATAAAATGGGATGGGCTTACTGGAAATAGGAATGCTTCAAATCTCACAGCAGAAGCAGATTTTCATGGCCCCTCCCTAAAGCTAGGTGGTTTAACCAAAGCCAATAAGAACACTTCTTTAACCAGCATGTTCTATACCCTCAACCTACTAGTGAACATGGCTTTTCCAGAGGAGTGGTATTCCTCTCAACATGAATATCACTGGATTTTTATTTTTTAGTAAAAATATATCAGTTAGAGAATGGAGAGGAAGATGGCGGAAGAGTAAGACGCGGAGATCACCTTCCTCCCCACAGATACACCAGAAATACATCTACACGTGGAACAACTCCTACAGAACACCTACTGAAGGCTGGCAGAAGACCTCAGACCTCCCAAAAGGCAAGAAACTCCCCACGTACCTGGGTAGGGCAAAAGAAAAAACAGAGACAAAAGAATAGGGACGGCACCTGCACCAGTGGGAGGGAGCTGTGAAGGAGGAAAAGTTTCCACACACTAGGAAGCCCCTTCGCGGGCGGAGTCTGCGGGAGGCAGAGGGGGGAGCTTCGAAGCCGCGGAGGAGTGCACAGCAACGGGTGCGGAGGGCAAAGCGGGGAGATTCCCGCACAGAGAATCGGTGCCGACCGGCACTCACCAGCCCGAGAGGCTTGTCTGCTCACCCGCTGGGGCGGGCGGGGCTGCGAGCTGAGGCTCTGAGGCTCGGGTTTCGGTTTCGGACGGAGCGCTGGGAGAGGGCTGGGGTTGGCGGCTTGAACATAGCCTGAAGGGGTTAGTGCACCACGGCTAACCGGGAGGGAGTCCGGGGAAAAGTCTGCACCTGCCGAAGAGGCAAGAGACTTTTTCTTCCCTCTTTGTTTCCTGGTGCGTGAGGAGAGGGGTTTAAGAACGCTGCTTAAAGGAACTCCAGAGACGGGCGCGAGCCGCGGCTAAAAGCACGAACCCCAGAGACGGGCGCGAGCCGTGGCTAAAAGCGCGGATCCCAGAGACGGGCGGGAGATGCTAAGGCTGCTGCTGCCGCCACCAAGGGGCCTGTGTGCGAGCACAGGTCACTCTCCACACCCCTCTTCCGCGGAGCCTGTGCAGCCCGCCACTGCCAGGTTCCCGGGATCCAGGGACAACTTCCCCGGGAGAACGCACGGCGGGCCTCAGGCTGGTGCAAAGTCACGTCGGCCTTTGCCGCCGCAGGCCCGCCCCGCACTCCGTGCCCCTCCCTCCCCGCAGGCCTGAGTGCGCCAGAGCCCCCGAATCAGTGGCTCCTTTAACCCCGTCCTATCTGAGCAAAAAACAGACGCCCTCCAGCGACCTACACGCAGAGGCAGGGCCAAATCCAAAGCTGAGCCCCTGTGAGCTGTGAGAACAAAGAAGAGAAAGGGAAATCTCTTCCAGCAGCCTCAGAAGCAGCGGATTAAAGCTCCACAATCAACTTGATATACCCTGCATCTGTGGAATACCTGAATAGACAACCAATCATCCCAAATTAAGGAAGTGGACTTTAGGAGCAAGATCTATGATATTTTTTTCCCCTTTCCTCTTTTTGTGAATGTATATGTGTATGTTTCTGTGTGAGATCTTGTCTGTATAGTCTTGCTTCCACCATTTGTCCTAGGGTTCTATCCGTCCATGGTTTTTTTTTAATTTTTTTTCTTAATAATTAATTTTAATTTTAATAACGTTATTATATTTTACCTTCGTTCTTTCTTTCTTTCTTTCCTTCCTTCCTTCCCTCCTTTAGACAACGAATCATCCCAAATTGAGGAGGTGGTCTCTGACAGCAAGATTTATGATTTTTCCCCTTTTACCTCTTTTAGTGAGGGTGTATGTGTATGCTTCTGTGTAAGATTTTGTCTGTATAGCTTTGCTTCCAACATTTGTCCTAAGCTTCTATCCGTCCCTATTTTTTTTTCTAAATAAGAATTTTTTAATTCAATAACTTTATTATACTTTATTTTATTTTTACTGTATCTTCTTTCTTTCTTTTTTCCTTCTTTCCCTCCTTCCTTCCTTCCTCCCTCCCTCTCTCCCTCCCTTCTTTCCTTCTTTCCTTCTTTCTTTCTTTCTTCCTTCCTTCCTTCCCTCCTTTCCTTCTTTCTTTCCTCATACTTATAATAATTCTCTCTACTTTTTCTTCCTTTTATTCTGAGCTGTGTGGATGAAAGGCTCTTGGTGCTCCCGCCAGGAGTCAGGGCTCTGCCTCTGAGGTAGGAGAGCCAACTTCAGGACACTGGTCAAAAAGAGACCTCCCAGCTCCACATAATATCAAATGGCAAAAATCTCCCAGAGACTTCCATCTTAACACCAGCACTCAGCTTCACTCAATGACCAGCAAGCCACAGTGCTGGACAACCTATGCCAAACAACTAGCAAAACAGGAACACAACCCCACCCATTAGCAGAGAGGCTGCCTAAAATCATAATAAGGCCACAGACACCCCAAAACACACCACCAGACGTGAACCTGCCCACTAGAGAGACAAGATCCAGCCTCATCCACCACAACACAGGCACTAGTCCCCTCCACCAGGAAGCTGACACAACCCACTGAACCAACCTTAGCCATTGGAGACAGACATCAAAAACAGCGGGAACTACGAACCTGCAGTCTGCAAAAAGGAGACCCCAAGCACAGTAAGATAAGCAAAATGAGAAGACAGAAAAACACACAGCAGATAAAGGAGCAAGATAAAAATGCACCAGACCTAACAAATGAAGAGGAAATAGGCAGTCTACCTGAAAAAGAATTCAGAATAATGATAGTAAGGATGATCCGAAATCTTGGAAATAGAATGGACAAAATGCAAGAAACAGTTAACAAGGACCTAGAAGAAATAAAGATGAAACAAGCAATGATGAACAACACAATAAATGAAATTAAAAGTCCTCTAGATGGGATCAATAGCAGAATAACTGAGGCAGAAGAACGGATAAGTGACCTGGAAGATAAAATAGTGGAAATAACTACTGCAGAGCAAAAGAAAGAAAAAAGAATGAAAAGAACTGAGGACAGTCTCAGAGACCTCTGGGGCAACATTAAACGCACCAACATTCGAATTATAGGGGTTCCAGAAGAAGAAGAGAAAAAGAAAGGGACTGAGAAAATATTTGAAGAGATTATAGTTGAAAACTTCCCTAATATGGGAAAGGAAATAGTTAATCAAGTCCAGGAAGCACAGAGAGTCCCATACAGGATAAATACAAGGAGAAATACGCCAAGACACATATTAATCAAACTGTCAAAAATTAAATACAAAGAAAGCATATTAAAAGCAGCAAGGGAAAAACAACAAATAACACACAAGGGAATCCCCATAATGTTAACAGCTGATCTCTCAGCAGAAACCCTACAAGCCAGAAGGGAGTGGCAAGACATACTGAGAGTGATGAAGGAGAAAAACCTGCAGCCAAGACTACTCTACCCAGCAAGGATCTCATTCAGATTTAATGGAGAAATTAAAACCTTTACAGACAAGCAAAAGCTGAGAGAATTCAGCACCACCAAACCAGCTTTACAACAAATGCTAAAGGAACTTCTCTAGACAAGAAACACAAGAGAAGGAAAAAACCTACAATAACGAACCCAAAACAATTTAAAAAATGGGAATAGGAACATACATATCGATAATTACTTTAAATGTAAATGGACTAAATGTCCCACCAAAAGACACAGATTGGCTAAATGGATACAAAAACAAGACCCTTATATATGCTGTCTACAAGAGACCCAACTTCAGTCCTAGAGACACATACAGACTGAAAGTAAGGTGATGGAAAAAGATATTCCATGCAAATGGAAACCAAAAGAAAGCCGGAGTAGCAATTCTCATATTAGACAAAATAGACTTTAAAATAAGGACTATTAAAAGAGACAAAGAAGGACACTACATAATGATCAAGGGATCGATCCAAGAGGAAGATATAACAATTGTAAATATTTATGCACCCAACATAGGAGCACCTCAATACATAAGGCAAATACTAACAGCCATAAAAGGGGAAATCAACAGTAACACATTCATAGTAGGGGACTTAAATACCCCACTTTCACCCATGGACAGATCATCCAAAATGAAAATAAATAAGGAAACACAAGCTTTAAATGATACATTAAACAAAATGGACTTAATTGATATTTATAGGACATTCCATCCAAAAACAACAGAATACACATTTTTCTCAAGTGCTCATGGACCATTCTCCAGGATGGATCATATCTTGGGTCACAAATCAAGCCTTGGTAAATTTAAGAAAATTGAAATTGTATCAAGTATCTTTTCTGACCACAATGCCATGAGACTAGATATCAATTACAGGAAAAGATCTGTAAAAAATACAAACACATGGAGGCTAAACAATACACTACTTAATAATGAAGTGATCACTGAAGAAATCAAAGAGGAAATCAAAAAATACCTAGAAACAAATGACAATGGAGACACAACGACCCAAAACCTATGGGATGCAGCAAAAGCAGTTCTAAGGGGGAAGTTTATAGCAATACAAGCCCACCTTAAGAAGCAGGAAACATCTCGAATAAACAACCTAACCTTGCACCTCAAGCAATTAGAGAAAGAAGAACAAAAAATCCCCAAAGCTAGCAGAAGGAAAGAAATCATAAAAATCAGATCAGAAATAAATGAAAAAGAAATGAAGGAAACAATAGCAAAGATCAATAAAACTAAAAGCTGGTTCTTTGTGAAGATAATCAAAATAGAAAAACCACTAGCCAGACTCATCAAGAAAAAAAGGGAGAAGACTCAAATCAATAGAATTAGAAATGAAAAAGGAGAGGTAACAACTGACACTGCAGAAATAAAAGAATATGAGAGATTACTACAAGCAACTCTATGCCAATAAAATGGACAATCTGGATGTAATGGACAAATTCTTAACAATGCACAACCTGCCAAGACTGAATCAGGAAGAAATAGAAAATATGAACAGACCAATCACAAGCACTGAAATTGAAACTGTGATTAAAAATCTTCCAACAAACAAAAGCCCAGAACCAGATGGCTTCACAGGCGAATTCTATCAAACATTTAGAGAAGAGCTAACACCTATCCTTCTCAAACTCTTCCAAGATATAGCAGAGGGAGGAACACTCCCAAACTCCTTCTACGAGGCCACCATCACCTTGATACCAAAACCAGACAAGGACGTCACAAAGAAAGAAAACTACAGGCCAATATCACTGATGAACATAGATGCAAAAATCCTCAACAAAATACTAGCAAACAGAATCCAACAGCACATTAAAAGGATAATACACCATGATCAAGTGGGGTTTATTCCAGGAATGCAAGGATTCTTCAATATACTCAAATCTATCAATGTGATAAACCATATTAACAAATTGAAGGAGAAAAACCATATGATCATCTCAATTGATGCAGAGAAAGCTTTTGATAAAATTCAACATCCATTTATGATAAAAACCCTGCAGAAAGTAGGCATAGAGGGAACTTTCCTCAACATAATAAAGGCCATATATGACAAGCCCACAGCAAATATCATCCTCAATGGTGAAAAACTGAAAGCATTTCCACTAAGATCAGGAAAAATACAAGATTGCCCACTCTCACCACTCTTATTCAACATAGTTTTGGAAGTTTTAGCCACAGCAATCAGAGAAGAAAAGGAAATAAAAGGAATCCAAATCAGAAAAGAAGAAGTAAAGCTGTCACTGTTTGCAGATGACATGATCCTATACATAGAGAATCCTAAAGATGTTACCAGAAAACTACTAGAGCTAATCAATGAATTTGGTAAAGTGGCAGGATACAAAATTAATGCACAGAAATCTCTGGCATTCCTATACACTAATGATGTAAAATCTGAGACTGAAATGAAGAAAACACTCCCATTTACCACTGCAACAAAAAGAATAAAATATACAGGAATAAACCTACCTAAGGAGACAAAAGACCTGTATGCAGAAAATTATAAGACACTGATGAAAGAAATTAAAGATGATACAAATAGATGGAGAGATATACCATGTTCTTGGATTGGAAGAATCAACATTGTGAAAATGACTCTACTACCCAAAGCAATCTATAGATTCAATGCAATCACTATCAAACTACCACTGGCATTTTTCACAGAACTAGAACAAATAATTTCACAATTTGTATGGAAACACAAAAGACCCCGAATAGCCAAAGCAATCTTGAGAACGAAAAAAGGAGCTGGAGGAATCAGGCTCCCTGACTTCAGACTATACTACAAAGCTACAGTAATCAAGACAGTATGGTACTGGTACAAAAACAGAAAGATTGATCAATGGAACAGGATAGAAAACCCAGAGATAAACCCACGCACATATGGACACCTTATCTTTGATAAAGGTGGCAGGAATGTACAGTGGAGAAAGGACAGCCTCTTCAGTAACTGGTGCTGGGAAAACTGGACAGGTACATGTAAAAGTATGAGATTAGATCACTCCCTAACACCATACACAAAAATAAGCTCAAAATGGATTAAAGACCTAAATGTAAGGCCAGAAACTATCAAACTCTTAGAGGAAAACATAGACAGAACACTCTATGACATAAATCACAGCAAGATCCTTTCTGACCCACCTCCTAGAGTAATGGAAATAAAAACAAAAATAAACAAATGGGACCTAATGAAAATTCAAAGCTTCTGCACAGCAAAGGAAACCATAAACAAGACCAAAAGACAACCCTCAGAATGGGAGAAAATATTTGCAAATGAAGCAACCGACAAAGGATTAATCTCCAAAATTTACAAGCAGCTCATGCAGCTCAATAACAAAAAAACAAACAACCCAATCCAAAAATGGGCAGAAGACCTAAATAGACATTTCTCCAAAGAAGAGATACAGACTGCCAACAAACACATGAAAGAATGCTCAACATCATTAATCATTAGAGAAATGCAAATCAAAACTACAATAAGATATCATCTCACATCAGTCAGAATGGCCAACATCAAAAAATCTAGAAACAATAAATGCTGGAGAGGGTGTGGAGTAAAGGGAACACTCTTGCACTGCTGGTGGGAATGTGAATTGGTTCAGCCACTATGGAGAACAGTATGGAGGTTCCTTAAAAAACTACAAATAGAACTACCATATGACCCAGCAATCCCACTACTGGGCATATACCCTGAGAAAACCGAAATTCAAAGAGTCATGTACCAAAATGTTCATTGCAGCTCTATTTACAATAGCCCAGAGATGGAAACAACCTAAGTGCCCATCATCGGATGAATGGATAAAGAAGATGTGGCACATATCTACAATGGAATATTACTCAGCCATAAAAGGAAACGAAATTGAACTATTTGTAATGAGGTGGATGGACCTAGAGTCTGTCATACAGAGTGAAGTAAGTCAGAAAGAAAAAGACAAATACCGTATGCTAACACATATATATGGAATTTAAGGAAAAAAATGTCATGAAGAACCTAGGGTTAAGTCAGGAATAAAGACGCAGACCTACTAGAGAACGGACTTGAGGTTATGGGGAGGGGGAAGGGTGAGCTGTGACAGGGCGAGAGAGAGTGATGGACATATACACACTAACAGACATAGTAAGGTAGATAGCTAGTGGGAAGCAGCCGCATGGCACAGGGATATTGGCTCGGTGCTTTGTGACAGCCTGGAGGGGTGGGATAGGGAGGGTGGGAGGGAGGGAGACGCAAGAGGGAAGACATATGGGAACATATGTATATGTATAACTGATTCACTTTGTTATAAAGCAGAAACTAACACACCATTGTAAAGCAATTATACCCCAATAAAGATGTTAAAAAAAAATATATATATATATATATCAGTTATTTTATTCCATATCAAAACTATCAACTATACTGCAATATAAGAAATGCTAGTGCTATGAAATTATCTTCTGTATTAATAGAAGAGTAAAGAGCAAATATTTATATACCATGTTTAACTGCATCTAATATACAAAAGAATAAAAAAAAATTATTTGTCTTACAGAGGATTCCTTGCCTTATAGAAATATTTGCCATTGGGTACTTTTAAATCAAGCTTTCCAGTGCACTGGCTTTCAATAATTTTTAAATGTAAAGAGAATGTATTCTAATTATTTGGAAAATAAATAAATGGAGAAAAAAGAAAAACATTCATATTATTAGCTATGGTTCCTTTCAGTCTCTTTTTGTCCTGTAGATAGATTTTAAATGTAATTATCAATAGAATGCTAATTACACAGTAAAAACAGTTCTGTAGCTCATTATAATGTATCTTTTCACAAACTCTCATTTTTTAATGAGAGCATGAGTTCACTCAGTGGATAAATCATTTCTGTTGACCCTATTTTTAGACATTTAACTTGTTTTCAAATTTTTTAAGATTAAAAATAACATTTTGATTTATTTTTTTATCCATAAAGACTTTTCCATGTATGAATTATTTCATTAGGCCTTACTACCCAGTACAATTACTGGATGAAGAAGTATAAACATTTTTGAGGTCCTTGATATATATTTGCTATTTTGGTTTTCAAACAGTAGTACCAATTTATATCATCACCAGTAATATATGAGAGAATATGTTTTAATGCACACTTCTCAGCACTGAGCATTATCACTTTGTTTTATCTTTGTTAACTTCACAGATGAATATTGTATCTCATTTTATCACATTTCTTTTTATTATGAATGCACTTTTCCAATGCGGGTTAATTAGTTGTATTTCTTATTGCGTATACTTTCTTTTCAGCCAGTTCTTTCTGGAAGACTTATTGTCCTATTAAATTAAAGGGGAAAACTCTGAAAGCTGAGCTGAAGGATAGAAAAATCATCCTTCTGATATCAAATTTATCACTTTTAATCTTGGGGAAAACCTATTAAATACTAACATTCAAAATCTCCCTATTACCAATCCACCCTTCAACTCCACTGTCAATTCCAGACCTCTTTTCTTTATCCCGATCTATCAGCTCCCTCTAGTTCAATCCTTGATAACATCTGCTGTCCTTTTACTCTATTCCTACTTCTAGGGTTAAACAAGGATGAAAAAAAAAAAAACACTGTAAACAAGCTGACTGGTTCCACTGTGGGCTCATCAACTCTAACTTCAACAGGGAATTTTATCTTGCTCAGCCATCCTTCCATTCATGATCTTCGCCTACTCTTTAGCTTATTTTCAGCAAATGCATCTTTTCAATTCTCAAATTTCCCATCACTCCTAGCAGATGATCATTCTTCTTACCTCATACTAAAGGTAAGACATTTTCAAATGTGAACTTCCCTAACCTCCCCACACATTAAAATTTCTATTTTTATCCTTCTCTCTTCATTCCATCCAGTCTCAGAAGAAAACTGCATGCCCTCTCTTTTCCAAGACTAACTCCTCCCTTGGATCACTCACTTTTCTGTTTCCTCCATGACTTTTGCTTCATTTCCCTATCACCCAGGTTAGAAGCCTCAGAGATAGCTTCAATCCTTCCCAGTTCTTTCCATACATAAACATCTCATAAATTGCCAAATCCTATCACAAGTGATTTTTCTGTGTCTCCTAAATCCATCTTTTCCTTTCTGTAACTGCAGTCCCACTTTAGGCCTTCTCCATTGCTTTTCTGGACTCTTAAGGAACACTCTAATGGGTCAGCCCATCTCTAATATCTCATTTCTCCAATGTTTCACAATCCACACATCTGCCAAATTTATTTTCTTGAGACATAGATCAAATCACATCTTAAAATACAAAGATAATCACATCATTGTCTTCTCTCATTCCCTACCATGGCTTTTAGATGCCTAGAGAATAAAGCCGAAAGTATCTAGCACAGTATTCATAATCTGGCCCCACCCTACCTAGCCAATATTACCTCCTAATGCATCTCCCTTATTTAATATGTTCTATAGTAGATTCATGTTGCATTATACTCTGCTCCCTGAACATACCATTGGGTGCAGGTACATCCCAATGCAGTGGTTCCTATTGCAGCCACTGTGAAAGACGCCTAGTGTTACTTCAGTGTTTTAGAATCCGTAACAGCTCAAATGCCAATTCCTCTGTGGAACCTTTCCCAAACTCCTTAGTAGTAATTTATGATTATTTCCTTTGGATGCTTACTGTACTTTATTCATACCAACCATACAAAATTTACCATACTATATCATAATTATTTGTAGACATATTTGTTGTATAATTATTCATATACATGTTCCTCACTAGGTTATAAACACTTTGAAGGTAGAGATTATGTTGTATTCTCCGTATTTGCCCTATCATCAGTATCAAGTCAATGTTTGACACTCAGTAAATATTTATTGAATGAATAAATGAATGAATGGCTCATACTTTTCACTGAAGGAAAGAGAGTCTTCAGTCACAGAAAACAGACTATCTTTCCTTTTATACTTCCTCCAATATGCACTGAAATCAATGACTTTACTTGGGTTTTACTAACTTGTTTAAATAAAAATGCCTTACCTAAGATTTCCTACAACTTAAATTATACAAAGCCTAAAATAAGACATTTTATCCATGGGAAAAGAAAGTTTGGCAAGAAAACAGAATTTCATAGTGACTCAGACAACAATGCCTCTAAACAGTCTCTAGTGAAAATACAGACAATAACACAGACTCTCAAAACTGGAGAAGGAGCTGGAGTTAGAAGAATCTGTTTAACAAAAATTAGCTTCTGAGAACAAAATGTAAAATGATAGAGCAGGGGACATACACTTTGATTAAACCAGCCTTTGTGGAGAAGAAATATGGTAAAAGGCAAACGTATATTTAAAGTCCATAGCTCTGAGACATTTTTTTAAACAGGCAACTTAATTTTTTATATTTTTCTTTGTATGATCTTCCCTGGGAACACCACCACTTGAAAAATTAATTTGTTGTTGGCAGGGGAAAAGCTCCAAATTCAGCCAGCAATTTAGTGATGAGTTTTGATACTCAAATGCTCTTAGTTAATTTGAATAGGTGACTCTAGCATTTGATGTCACACAAGGACAATAGATACTGACAAGAAGATTACTTTGAACTAAGATGCTTTCTGTCCACGTAATACCATACATGGCAACTGGAATAATGGTGTCTTTAAAATTGTTAACCACTTATTTGTGAATGGGTCAATGAGAAATTTGCTGCCTTGGGCAGCTTGATAGGGAAGTCACTCGGCCTACCTTCTATCCACATACTTTATGTATTTAATTATGCACATCTGTCTTCCCTACTAGGGATTAAGTGTATGCGGAGCAGGGACATTTCCTTTTAGCTATGTTGCACTGCCTCTGGCTTAATCTGAGTACTTAATAAAGTGCAAATCTTACTGATTAAAAAAACCCAGCAGCAATAAAATGGCCTATAAAGAAGGGGAAAAATGAATCATACCTTTGAACCAGGTGGGGCTGTCAAGCCTAAAAAGGCATACACTGCATTATTTTCTCTGGCTTCAAAGAAGGCATCATAGTCCTTGATAAAAGAAGGCAACAAGAATTAGCAATATACAACCAACAAAGGAAAGAAAAGGGGAAATTAATTCAAAATTATCTGACTGGTCAATATCTTTGAAGGCAAACAGGCTAGCTAACTTCAATAATGCTAGAATTCTGGAAGGAGTAGTAAAGAGTCAAGGCTCATTGGATCTCAACTAATGTGGGTTAGAAGATATGCTGATCTGTGAGACAGAAATAGCAAAAGGACTTATTTCATACTGCATAGAACTTAAATCTGCCTCAGGGCAAGCAGCTTTCTCCATAGCCCAAAGCAGCCAACTATTTGCCAGTAAGATGTTGCTTACTTTTGGGAGGAGGCTATTGTTCCAGTTTGCCATTATTTCTCTTGCATTATTCATTAAGGTAGAGATGCCCTCAGAACCTACAGCAGACCAGATTTTAGCTATCCCATGGCCATAAGAATAGTAAATCTGTGCTGTGTTCAGAGGAAGGGTATGAGATTTTCATGAAATATGACTGGAAGAGCAAACAATCCGGGGATCCAATAAAAGCTTCACGTGACTAAATTCAGTTGGGCTTCCCATTGTCATCCTCTAAACCACCATGCATGCTCCAAAAGTAACAACCGAACTGCCTACATTTGACTATGACATATAATAAATAGCAAATATACTTAGAAAACACAGCCATTGTCTATACCTGGCCTTAGTTTGTTTGACTTAAAACACACAGAGAGGGACTTCCCTGGTGGTCCAGTGGTTAAGACTCTGCCCTTCCAATGCAGGGGGCACAGTTTCTATCCCTGGTCGGGGATCCCAAATGCCTCATGGCATGGCCAAAAAAATTTAAAAAATTAAAAATTAAAAAAATAATAAAGTGTTTCAAAATTTCTCTAAAAAAACGCAAAAACACAGAGATAAGCTTGGCATTTTGGCTGAGTTATTAGAGGTAAAATGAACTCATAATTTGCTGGCTTCTGTAGAGATTGCCTCACCAACAGATCACCAATTACAAGGTTCTTTTCTAGCATATATAGTTCCTGGTACTTGGAGGATCTGGAGGTATAAAGTTTACGGCCTCTCAAGCCATTGATGACCCTAAATCTGACCCCTAACTCAAGAAACATCAGAATTTCTCTCATTTAGGGACTCTTTTAACACAGTCAGTATTGTTTAGAGCCACAGCATCTTTTTGTGTACCCTAGATGTTGACAAAGGATTAAATCATAAACAACAGGCATTTATGACCAGCCTCCTATATTCTTTAAACTCACTATTCAAAAGTGAAACTAACTGGATCTTGATACAAAATCCATACTGAGACACATGACCTATAAGTTACTCAAGGTAAACAAGCAATATACATCATATCTATACTCAGCCACTTGGAAGTAACCTCAAAATGCTAGTTAAAAGAACGTAACAGTTATACAAGAGACATTTCTTACTATAATCAAATCAATAAAAACAGTCTGTGTCAATCTTTAAACTCATGTGAAAGAAAGTAGATCTTCAAATACATTGAAATCTGATCATAAAATACTATGTAGGGTAATCTAGTTATCTCTGCTTCAGGTGTTTGGGGAATCACAGTACATTATTTGTTGGCCCTGAACTTAGCACACAGAAACAGATTTGTAGCTCTGAGAGAAAAGAATATCATCTTCTCAATTAATCAGGATTAATTAATTTATTGTACAAATATGTATTGAGCACCTACTACATGCCAATCACTGTTCCTGGTGCTAAGAATACAAGAGTAAACAAAACATAGTCTGCTTCTTCTATAGGAATTCTCTTGAGGAAAATATACTTTATTTACATATTTGGGATTCCAATAACATTAATCCAGAATGTATTCTACCATATATTTGTATCATATTAATTATTTCATGAAAATGTGCTTTAGTTCTTCATATACACAGCATAAGCTCTTTCAGAACATAGATTACCCTTAAAAATTTTGTATCGTTTATAGCAGAGCTTCATTTATGTTGGCAGGGTAATTGTTTCAGTTACATACTAATCTGGAAATAGAACCTAAGCTATAGCTCAATGATTCTAAAAAAGGAGGTAATTTTCCCCCAGGGATGTCTCGCAAAATCTGGAAACATTTTTGTTTTTTCACAACTGGGAGGGTGCTACTAGCACTCATGGATAGAAGCCAGGGATGCTGCTAAACATTCTACAATGCACAAGGGAGCCCCCATAAACCCAACATATCAGTATTGCCAAGGTTGAGAAACCTTGGGACAGTTTAAACAAGGGAATTTAATATGAAGAACCACTTACAAAAGATTAAAGAGCTGAAAGGCAGACAGGAGACGGTGAGGCAGCCCAGAGACTAGAAATAGCAGGAAGCTGCTACCACAGCTACTGCTGAAGGGAAGAGTGGAGAAGGTAGTATTACAGAGCTGGTACCACAAAGGAGATGTAGCCACTGTCATGGACACCTCCAGAAAAAGGGGGGATACCTTGGCTTTTCCTCTCCTCCTGCCCTCCACTCATCCAACCAGTGCATCCTATTACCGGCCAAACCTAATAGGCAGCCAGTTGGCAATGGACACTGGGAAATATAATTTGCTGAGGTCAGCCTCCCACAATACAGAATGAAACAAGAAAAGAACCAAGATGGGATCTTTGAGTAAACAGGAAAATTAACAGCACAGTGGTTTAATAGAATGAGTAAGAACTTCAGAATAAGACAGATCTAAGTTTAAATTCTAGCTGCATCACTTAATAATTGTATGATTTAGGAAGTTAGTTAACCTCTTCTAGGCCTCAATATCTTCATCTATGAAACAGGAATAACAATATCTACACCTCATGAGATTAGTATGAGAACTGATTAATATAGTACACATAAAGTATGTAGCACAATAGCTGACATATAATATGCTTTCTATGAACGGTTGCTATACACTTTTCTCCCTAACGTCTGTATAGGGACAAATCTTAATTATTGTTATGAAACTCCTAACTCAGTGCCTGGCACACAGCAGGCACTCAATAGAAAATGGATTCCTTTTCCATTAACAAATATTTGTTTGATTTGCATCTCACCTCCTGCACCTTCCTTTTCATCTTCCCATTTCTCAGTGATACTTGCCTTTTTTTCCATAACATACTCCATTCCCTTATAGTATGGCTTCCGAGGGAGAAATAAACCAGGTAAATTTGGCTTCTCAAACATCACCCTTATAACCCAAAATGTGTTTCTTTTAAAAAGTCAAACAAATTGAAATTCCTGCTTCAAAAAGGAGAGATTAAGACAATATATGCTGGCTTAGATTGGACTGGATGACCTCTGAGGCCTGTTTCAGCCCCTGAGAGTTGACAATTTGCAGAAATTTCAAATATAGAAGCACTGAGGTTTCACCATCTAAATGAATAGCCTAATTGTCTTTTCCTTATCTACATAATATGTCTTTACACATTGGCCCTGTTTGCAGCAGCAGAAGAAATCTTCTGGCCCCTCCTCAGAAGTGACAAATTCAATTCACAGAGAAAATATTTTATGCTAATGAACTTCTCAATTTTGCCATACCCTCCCCTAGGTGTTCTCCTTCTCACTCCCATATAAACACATGAGTTAGAAGATTTGGATTGCTGGCTCTAAAAACATTTGTTCCTCAATTATGCTAACTCTGAGGACACAGCAAAGCAAACAGTTCTTTACTGGAAATTCCTATAGCCCTTACATATGCTTTCTGTACCATGTCATCACATGGATGTGGCCTCATAACCACTCTCTCTGTTTCAGGTGTGTTTGATTCTACCCACACAACACTCCCAATCAGCTCTTTAAGAAAAGAGGCTTTGTTTTATACATACTTGTACTTGCCATGGTACCTAGAGTGGCCACAGGCTACAAATGTTACTTAAATACACAGTGAATGAACATTGAAGGGAACTACTTCATGGTTTAAATGAAGGCTAACCAAGATGACAAACTTGAAAGCACCAGTCAAAAAGTAAAAACTCTACTCCTGTTTCCCTCATCCATACATTAGTTCAATTAGCTAACTCAAAATTTTAAGAAAATTCATTAATAATACTCAAATAAAAGTTTTACTACCTTGAAGCAGAAACTGAGATATTCCTCTTTTTAAACTAATTTTAATCTAAATAAGTAAAACAGCTCACCTGTTTTCAGTGGCTTCTTCATGGACATACCAGAAATAAATATAAATGCTCTGGTCTGTACTTATACATTCACAGATAATTTTTTGGTGAATGACTCATCCATTTGCCTTCTAGTAGAAGGCAAAATACCCTAGCTGCCTAGGATGGATGTAGAGGATGAACAGGAGAAATGACTGTATGTAGATATGGGGTGGGAGTAAAAGAAAGTGGATGGGTTTGAGGCAATCCATTTTTAAAAAAAAACAAGAATTTTAATTGGTTCCTTACCCCACGGTACTGGCTTTCATTGAAAATTTGAGGTGGCAAGGGGTACCCTGTGGCTGGTCGACTGTTTTCAGGTACATTTTCTCTCATCCACTTCCGATTCTCTTCATTGGCTGCAATATCTTTTTCTTCAAATCCTATTTTGTTAGCTTCTAAGAAACCAAGCACATCTTGCTGTTTCTTCTTAATCTAGGGCCCAAAGGACAAGAAGTTATATTGTTGAACAAACAGCTTTTATTATTTTTATCATATTCAACAAAAAATGTGTTAATGAACTAGCAGAAATGAATTCAGACATGGATCAAGATTTGTGGTTTAACAGAAGATATATAGTTTTCCCTCTATTATTTTGTTGTTAATGTTGTCTCACAAGTGGATTGAAGAGCTTTCAGTTCACAGATCCTTTTATCAACCCAACTTTTCCTTTTTTTCACTGAAATGCTCACATCTAATCATGAAGAAGAAAAGATAGCTGATACATAGCAATAACCTCAAGTGCAATTAACTCAAAAGTTTGAGTAGTGGCAAGGTGTGTTTCC
The DNA here is from genome assembly GCF_003676395.1 of Aethalodelphis obliquidens. NCBI lineage: Eukaryota > Metazoa > Chordata > Mammalia > Artiodactyla > Delphinidae > Aethalodelphis > Aethalodelphis obliquidens. Next base: position 522,458 of record NW_020838050.1, on the reverse strand, counting down.
CGATTATCTACAAGCTTCTCTTAATTTTAGCCTTTGTTGAAAGTCATTCCAAATGACCTGAGTCTACTTCCTGTCTTAATAAGCATCATACAGTTAACAGAAATGAATATTTCCTTGAGAATGTTACAAGACTCTATGTGTCAATTTTCATCATATGGAACAGAAACTGAACAAGTAAACAAGAGTCTTTTTCATGAAAGTGCTGAGCTACAACAACACATTTAATCAAGATGGGGCTTTGTCTTGTTTTATAATCAACCTGTCGCATTTTCTCAGCTAACACTTTATTGAAGATCAACAGAGGTTCCAACTGTGATGCACTAAAATCTAAAATGATTGTCCGAAACTGTATTTAATAGCTATTCAACAATATTTCTTTGGTGCCTCTTAAGTATGTAAGAAATTTATCAGGTTCTTTAAAATGTCTAAAGAAAAATAGCAGATTCCCTCCTAAAATTACAATCTAGAGGGAGGTATTAGACATAGATATATTAAAATTTTCAATTATAACATGGTATTTAAATATGAAGCTAAGGTGGTCAGGTGAGAGGAGTCAAGTGAATGACAAAGCCAAGAGTGCAAGGAACTTAAAAGAGAGAGCAAGTGCTTATTGCTATGAGTGATGCCACTTAGACTAAGCTTAATACTGACAGCACACATGCTGCATACTACATCCATCTATATTGCATGCAGTCTATGGTTTTAGTGAAAGCATGATATACTTAGTAAAGTTTAATATAATTGTCCAGCTGTGAAAAATGAGCTCACAAATATTACAGCATATTGAACTAGAACAATAAAGGTACAGTATTACAAAATAAACTTGGAAACTTTCTAAATGGATGCTCATAATTTCTATGACTAAATTCTTACACATAATTGAAGTCTCTAAATGAATAAACACTTGTGTGGGTGTGTATTTTGTCTTTTTAAATAGGTTATAATTTGTGACCCAGTCAACTTCTGCAAAGAGAAATTCAGATATATAAATTCCTTCCAATTGGTTCTGTTTGTTTCAAATGCTGCCACAAGAAGGGCTACACTAATTTGTAGTTAAATAATAAGACTGTCTTTGCCTAGCCAGTGCCTATCGATTTAAGAATGGGGTGAAGGAAGCATGAACAAATAGAATTTAAAGCTGCCTTTTCAGTCTTTTACTAATCTACTTACAAAATACACCCAAAAGGAAAATCAAGTCTGAATCCCCAGTTAGTCTGTTTGGCACTAGACTACTGCAGTGTTGCCACTGTGTAGTCATTTGGTAAACAAAGAGATCTGTGTGCATTTTAAATGAATACTGTCATGAGTCCTTAAGCCACTGGCTTCCTACTGCTTAATCTAATGGTATAACCACAGCAAGAAACACTTGTTTTCAGCTTGCCTGTTTTGAAATATTTTAAAAAATGCTTTGGTCACAATCAGCCATGTAAAGCTTGTAATTCACATCTCTTTACCAACAAGTCTACAACAAATCTAGGGTAAGACTATTAAGAATTTTCTTGTTGATCTCCTATCTCTACCCCTAGCTCCCTGGAGTTCTCCTGACAGATGTTCCAAGATGTGGCAGCATAAGAGCACAATGTAAGGTTTGCTATTTTACTGCTGTCTGCCTCCCCAAATACTGTTATTACTTTCTTTTTCAGTTGCAATTCTACCACATTATGTCTAGAGAGATGTTAAGGCTCAAGTAATTTCAGTAGAGCCTTGTGTGAAAAGAGGAGTGTAGATATTTAAAGGTAGTTTCTCAAAAACAGCTATGTCTTAAGGTGGTCACAGTAAAGAAAGTACAGTCATGCCTAATTTTCTGGGTTAAAAAGGCTTTTCTTTATCAGTTCTGAAAAATCTCATCTATCCAGCCCATTCTTTTTAAATTTTATCTTTATTGGAGTATAATTGCTTTACGATGTTGTGTTAGTTTCTGCTGTACAACACAGTGAATCAGCTATATGTATACATATATCACCATATCCCATCCCTCTTAAGCCTCCCTCCCACCTTCCCTAACTCAACCCTCTAGGCCTTTGCAGAGCATTGAACTGACCTCCCTCTGCTATGCAGCAGCTTCCCACTAGCCATCCATTTTACATTTGGTAGTGTATATATGTCAATGCTACTCTCTCACTTCATACTAGCTTCCCCTTGCCCTCTGTGTCCTCAAGTCCGTTCTCTACATCTGTGTCTTTATTCCTGCCCTGTCACTAGGTTCATCAGTACCGTTTTTTTTAGATTCCATATATATGCGTTAGTGTACGGTATTTGTTTTTCTCTTTCTGACTTACTTCACTCTGTATGACAGACTCTAGGTGCATCCACCTCATTACAAATAACTCAATTTCGTTCCTTTCTATGGCTGAGTAATATTCCATTGTATATATGTGCCACATCTTCTTTATCCATTCATCTGTCAATGGACATTTACATTGCTTCCATGTCCTGTCTATTATAAATAGTGCAATGAACATCAGAGTGCATGCATCCTTTTGAAGTATGGTTTCCTCTGGATACGTGCATAGGAGTGGGATTGCTGGGTCATATGGTAGTTCTATTTTTAGTTTTTTGAGGAACCTCCATACTGTTCTCCATAGTGGCTGTATCAATTTACATTCCCACCAACAGTGCAAGAGGGTTCCCTTTTCTCCACACCCTCTCCAGCATTTATTGTTTGTAGATTTTTGATGATGGCCATTCTGACTGGTGTGAGGTGATACCTCACTGTGGTTTTGATTTGCATTTCTCTGATAATTAGTGATGTTGAGTATCTTTTCATGTGTTTGTTGGCCATCTGTTTCTCTTTTTATGGAGAAATGTCTATTTAGGTCTCCTGCCCATTTTTGGATTGGGTTGTTTTTTTTGATATTGAGGTGCATGAGCTGCTTGTATATTTTGGAGATTAATCCTTTGTCAGTTGCTTCGTTTACAAATATTTTCTCCCATTCTTAGCGTTGTCTTTTCCTCATTTATGGTTTCCTTTGCTGTGCAAAAAGCTTTTAAGTTTCATTAGGTCCCATTTGTTTATTTTTGTTTTTATTTCCATTTCTCTAGGAGGTGGGTCAAAAAGGATCTTGCTGTGATTTATGTCATAGAGTGTTCTGCCTATGTTTTCTGCTAAGAGTTTTATAGTGTCTGGCCTTTCATTTAGGTCTTTAATCCATTTTGAGTTTATTTTTGTGTATGGTATTAGGGAGTGATCTAATTTCATTCTTTTACATGTAGCTGTCCAGTTTTCACAGCACCACTTATTAAAGAGGATCCAGCCCTTTCTAATCTGGAGCTTTTTCCAGAGTCAGAAGGAACTGCAGTCTCTCTCCATTTCCTTCAGACATGGCTATATGTGTAGACCCAGGAGGCTGTGAAACAAGGAGCACTGGGAGTACCATCTACCCTAAAATTCAATTCTTCTGATGCTTGAAACTCTACCATGACCGGTTTACCAGTTTGGTCTTCATAGAAAGGGCAGTCAGTGTGCATATTTGGAGTGGAGGGAGGGATTGCCCGGAGAGAAGAAAGGCAAGGAAACAGTGACGTTTCTTTGTCTGCCTTAGAATTTTGCCAGAGTTGTCCCTATATAATTCTAATAGAGGGGTACACAAAATGTGTACCAGGAATGGCCTCCCAAGATAATCCCAAGAGGAAATTTCCAAGCCTTATTATATGTTAGTACTGGGTTAAGATTTGTACCAGATAAAGACCTTTAAGGAGAAAGGGAACTAAGACTTGTTGAGTGCTTGCTGAGTACCAAACTCTTTGTGAGGCTATGTACATATATCCCCTGAAATGCTCATAACAATTCTGAAAGGTTAGTATGATTATCCCCATTTTACAACAAAGGAAATTGAGGCTTAGATAGGTTAAGATACCTGCGCAAGAAGAATGATCTCTTAATTGCCTCTACTAAATTAAAAATATAAAGCTATCTGACTGCAAAACCCTGTTCTTTTTCAATACATGCAGTACATATTAGAATTCCCAATCTTGCTGGGGAAATAAGACGGAAATATATGGAAGAGTTCTTCTAAACTATGTGATACAAAATAGAAAGACAACAAAAGCTGAGATATCTTATGTTCTCTTCCAAATAGCCTAATTTACTGAATTTGATTTCCTAGTTATTATGGTCTCTTTCCCCTTGACCAGTCTAAACTGAGTTCCTAAGCCCACCAACTTGTGGGCTTGCTTGCACATGGGCAGCATGCACACAGAAGAACTGAATGGAATGTCATGAGGCCTCTGGTTTGTTGCTGACTACACTGAAAACAATGTAGCCCATGTCTCCCCTTTGTCAAGAGCTCGGTCACTTAATAGTTCTGAGTGGGCAAAGCTGGTATAGAGGCGTATTTCTGTACTTTAAATTTACAGAGAAACAGATGAGAAAGTGCAAGGGCATCAGACCCCTCCCATTCTTTACTTTTTTAAAATAAGCAATGTACCCATCACTTTAAAAAAAGAAAGTCCAACAACGTTTTCAAAGAGCAAAATTATCTGAACACAATGCACTACTCACTTGAAAGTAAAAACAGGGACTTCCCTGGTGGAGCAGTGGTTAAGAATCTGCTTGCCAATGCAGGGGTCATGGGTTTGAGCCCTGGTCCGGGAAGATCCCACATGCCGCGGAGCTACTAAGACCGTGCACCACAACTACTGAGGTTGTGCTCTAGAGACTGCGAGCCACCACTACTGAGCCTGTGTGCCACAACTACTGAAGCCTGTGCACCTAGAGCCCATGCTCCACAACAAGAGAAGCCACCACAATGAGAAGCCCGTGCACCACAATGAAGAGTAGCCCCCACTTGCCACAACTAGAAAAAGCCCGCGCACAGCAATGAAGACCCAATGCAGCCAAAATAAATAAATAAATATTTTTTTAAAAAAAAAAGAAAGTAAAAACAAGCTTTTACTGAGTCAGTAACAGCAGGACTAAAGTTCCTTCTGACTCTGGGAAACAGTATGGACAGAGAAAAGTGCCAGGCAAGAAAGGTATTCAGGAATCATTCCCAAATTCTCATTATCTTATAAAGATGAGATTATTCAGAACTGAAATTTCATTTAGTCAAGAAAAGCCCTTTTAATTCAGAAAATGAGCATGACTGTACTTTCATCTCTTGCAGGTGAATTTCATCCCCACATAGTCTTATCAAATGTACATGCCAAGTGAAGTGTTAGCAGATTAATAAATAATAGACAAATTTGACAAAAGGTTGAAAGCCACAGAATCAAAACATATACTGTAATCCTACTGCTGCTACACTGGTTCCCTGTGGCCAGTTTCAACCTCAACCCCTACTGCTTAACTTTCAAGGTTCTGCATAATGTTCTATCTTCTCTAAAAATATGCATTCCCTGGGCGCCCCACAACATATCAAGCTGCCTTTATTTTTCCCTGAGTTTGCTGTGCCCAAGACCTTAGTGCTTTTCTCTTTGTTACCTTCTACTGCAAGTCTCCCCTCTTTCCACTGATACAATTCTAACTTATTCATCCAGGTGCACTCCCTCTGTGAAACCCTTGGTGGCCACTCCAGTCTTCTCCCTCTGACCTCCTACAGTCAGTATCACCCAGTTTGGAGCTTAATCAAATAGTACCAATGATTGCTAATCTTTTCACATGTCAAAGTCTCATCTCTTCAAGTAGTTGCTAAACCACCTGAAGGTAGGGGCCATGCCTTTTGTTTATTTAAGCTTTCCTACATAGTGCTCACCTCATAGGCTGGACACAAAGTAGTTAATACTGATTGATCTAACAACTTCATTTTAAATCCAGGACCTCCAAAATGCTTGTTTTTAGTTTTTTATTTTAATAAACTTCAATTTTGGAATAATTTTAGATTTACAGAAAATTTGCAGATATAATATAGAGAGTTCCCATATAACTGTCACTGTTTCCCCTATTGTAACACCTTACCTCACAGTGGCACATTTGTCACAGCTAAGAAACCAACACTGATACATTGGTATAGTACTATTAGCTAAACTCCAGACTATTTGGATTTCACCAGTTTTTCCACTATGGTCTGTTTCTTTGTTTCAAGATCCCTTCCAGGATACCACATTACATTTAGTCATGTCTCTTTAGTCTCCTCTGGCCTGTGACAGTTTCTCAGACTTTTCTTGTTTCCCATGATCTTGACAGTTCAGAGGAGTATTGGTCAGGTATTTTGTAAAATGCCCCTCAATTCAGGTTTGTCTGTTGTTTTTTGGATGATTATATTTCCACACTCTATGTTTTGGAAGCAATTCAATAAATCAATTATACATCAATAAATCTGGAAAAAAATAACTCCAGCTATATAAAGCAAGAAAAGTGTCTCTTTTTAAAACTCTTACAGCATACTGTGAATCTGACAATACTTTCTAAGAAAGTTTCAAAAGAGTCAGGGAAGTTTGAGAAAAGTAGGTAGCTATAATCTAAAACCTATTAAAGCCTATTCTAAAGTAATATACATTAGTCTTTGTGGCTGACTGGGCTGGATTTCTCAAAGATTAAGTGTTATCTGGAAATATGTCTTCAAAAGAATTCCCAGGATTAAACATTTCGTGCATCATATTAGATTGATGGGTTCTCCAAAAGGGATTGGAAAAAATGCCATTTAATGGTGGGTTTTAGTTATGTTTTAGCCACTGTTTTCAATATCAGATATTTCCTGAACCCTTGAAGTACTAATGACTGGAATGTACAATATGACAATATAAATTCCAATTACCTAGAATTTGAGTGCAGGGAAATATTGTTGGTTATTACTGTTTGCACATAGACTCTCGTTCATCCCTAACTAGCAAAGTAAGTCTTTATTCTCCAAATTACCACTTGGCAATCCAAGAACAAAGCTGATTATAAAATACAGCCTTCAGAAATCTCCAGACCCAAACAGAGCACCTCATTGCTAGCACATTCCATGGTAGGGAGATAGCAGCTGTTCTAAGCAAAGCTTAGAAGAATTAAAGCTCAAAAATTTCACAAGATTTAGAGCTTTTGGACTCAAAGAAGCTATGGGTTCATCCAGCATATGTTGGGGTATCAGAAGGTATTCAGGAATTATTCCCAAATTCACAGGAATTTTGAGTACAGACAAGACTGGGAGACAGATATTGTCTTATTATTCATACCAGTTATAGAAGGCCAATTAAGTGACAGCTGCTAAAGCAGGTGTTTTGATACATTATTTAACTTAATATTCATAATAACTCTGTAAGGTAAATATTATTACCCTCATTTTATAGATTAGAATATTGAGGCTCAAAAAGGTTAAGTAAATTTACCCAAAGTCACAAAGTTAGTCAGTGGCAGAGCTGGTATTCAAACCTAAATGTCTCTAACTCCAATGATTAAGTTTGTTCCAATACATTGCCCTGTCTAGCTTCAAGATATTTTGCATGGATATTTTTTCTTAAGAGATTTTTATATAAGGTCAACAAGCTCTTACAAAGAGTAATACCACTTTTTGATGTGTTCTTACTATATAATTTAATTCTAAATTCTACTTACCAGACCGTGATTTTGTTCCCATTATCATCCAAGTGAGTATGCACACAATCTAATCAATCTTCAAATTATTATGAGCAAAAAGTGACTGGAATACCCAATTCCAACTCTAGGATCCTCTGCTGCTAGGAAAGGATTAGTGTCAGACTCCTGCCTAGGTGATGTTAGACACTACCATTCAGTCAGGAATGCAGTTCATGGACTGACCAAGATGACAGAGTAGGAAGACTCTGAGTTCACCTCCTCCCTCAGGTACACCAAAATTACAACTATTTACAGAGCAACTGTCAATGAGCACAACCTGAAGACTAGCAGAAAAGGTCTTCAACAACTAAAGATATAAAGGAGAAACCACAGAGACAGGTAGGAGGGATAGAGATGAGGTATAGTCAAAAGACCTATACCCCGGGGTAGGTGACCCACAAATGGGAGGATAAATACAATTGCAAAGGTTCCTCCCAAAGAGTGAGGGATCCAAGATGCACAGCAGGCTCCCTAGCCCCAGGGTCCTGCACCAGGAAGATGACCCTTCAGAACATTTGGCTTTGAAGGCCAGTGGGGCTTACTTTTGGAAGAACCAGAATGCTGTAGGAAACAGACACTCCACTCTTTAAAGGGGTACACAGAAGCTCACACACTCTGAGACACAGGGCAGAAGCAGTTATTCGAAAGAAGCCTGGGTCAGACCAACTTTCTGATCTTGGAGAGCCTCCTGGAGAGGCAGGAGGCAGCTAGGAATCACACTAGGACACAGACTCTGGCAGTAGCCATTTCTGTGAGCTCATTCTACTTCAAGGACAATGGTGCCAGTAAATTCTTATTTTTTGTTTCCATCTCTTAATTTTTTTTTAATTTTGTGTACAAATTTTAAAGATTATTTTCTATTTACAGTTACTACAAAATATTGGCTATATTCACCCATATTGTACTTCCCATTCACCCACCCTTGTATTGCCCTTCCCCCCACCCCACTGGTAACTAGTTTGTTCTCTATATCTGTGAGTCTGCTTCTTTTTTGTTGTTGTTATATTCACTTGTATTTTTTAGATTCCACATATAAGTGATATCATACAGTATATGTTTTTCTCTTTCTGACTCATTTCACTTAGCATAACGCCCTCCAAGTCCATCCATGATGCTGCAAACGGTAAAATTTCATTCTTTTTTATGGCTGAATAGGATTCCATTGTATATATGTATATATATACCACATCTTCTTTATCTATCCATCTGTTGATGAACACTTAGGTTGCTTCCATATCTTGGCTATTGTAAATAATGCTGTTATGAACATCAGGGTGTGGTATCATTTTGAATTAGTGTTTTGGGTTTTTCTGGATATATACCCAGGAGTGGAAATGCTGGGTCATATAGTAGTTCTATTTTTAGTTTTTTGAGAAACATCCATACTGTTTTCCATAGTGGCTGCACCAATTTACATTTTCACCAACAGTGTACATGAGTTCCTTTGTACACAGAAAAAATAGAGTTTAAAACACAGAATTGGAAGATATAACAATTGTAAATATATATGCACCCAATATAGGAGCACCTAAATACATAAAGCAAATATTAACAGACATAAAGGGAGAAACTGACAGTAACACAATAATAGTAGGAGACTTCAACAGCCAACTTACATCAATGGACAGATCATTCAGACTGAAAATCAATAAGGAAACACAGGCCTTAAAGGACACAATAGACCAAATGGGCTTAATAGACATATATAGAACATTCCATCCAAAAGCAACAGAATACACATTCTTTTAAAGTGCACATGGAACATTCGCCAGGATAGATCACATGCTAGGCCACAGAACAACTCAGTAAATTTAAGAAGACTGAAATCATATCAAGCATTTCTCTGACCATAGTGCTATGAGACAAGAAATAAAATATAAGATAAACAGCTGCATTTTCTTTCTTTCTTTTCTTTTTTGTGGTATGCAGGCCTCTCACTGTTGTGGCCTCTCCTGTTCCAGAGCACAGGCCCCGGATGCGCAGGCTCAGCGGCCATGGCTCACGGGCCCAGCTGCTCTGCGGCATGTGGGATCTTCCTGGACCAGGGCATGAACCCGTGTCCCCTACATCAGCAGGTGGACTCTCAACCACTGCGCCACCAGGGAAGCCCCCTATTTTCCTTTTTTTTTTGATTAATTTTTATTGTAGTAGAGTTGCTTTACAAAGTTGTGTTAGTTTCTACTGTACAGCAAAATGAATCAGCTATACATATACATATATCCCCTCTTTTTTTGATTTCCTTGCCATTTAGGTCACCACAGTGCATAAGTAGAGTTCCCTGTGCTACACAGTATGCCCTCATCAGTTACCTATTTTATACATGGTATCAATAGTGTATATATGTCAATCCCAATTTCCCAATTCCTCCTGCCCCTCTTTCCCCAACTGGGAGATTGGGATTGACATATATACACTACCCTGTGTAAAACAGATAGCTATAGGAACCTGTTGTATATCACAGAGAGCTCAGCTCACTGCTCTGTGGTGACCTAGATAGATGGGATGTTGGGGAGGGAGGTCCAAGAGGGAGGGGATATATGCATACATATAGCTGACTCACTTCATTGTACCGCAGAAACTAACACAATATGGTCAAGAGACTATACCCCAATTTAAAAAAGAAAGCTACAAAAAATAAAAGACAAACACATGGAGGCTACACATTATGTTACTAAACAATGAATCACTGAAGAAATCAAAGAGGAAATAAAAAAATACCTGGAGACAAATAAAAACACAATGGTCCTAAAACTATGGGATGCAGTGAAAGTTGTTTTAACAGAGAAGTTTATAGCAATACAAGCTTATCTCAGAAAACAAGAAACATTTCAAATAAAAGTCTAACCTTACATCTATAGGAACTAGAAAAAGAAGAACAAAGTTAGTAGAAGAAAATAAATAATAAAGAGCAGAGCAGAAATAAATGAAATACTGAAAAAAAAACAATAGAAAAAGAAACAATGAAACTAAGAGCTGTTTCTTTGAAAACATAAACAAAATGATAAACCTTTAGCCAGACTCATCAAGAAAAAAAATAGAGAGGGTCCAAATCAATAAATCAGAAATAAAAGGGTAAAAGTTACAACCAACACAACAGAAATGCAAAGGATCATAAGAGATTGCTATGAACTATTATACATTAATAAAATGGGGAACCTAGAAGAAATGAACAATGTCATAGAAATGTACAATCTCCTGAGACTGAATCAGGAAGAAATAAAAAATATGAACAGAAAGATTACCAGTAATGAAATTGAATTAATAATTTAAAATACTCTCAACAAACAAAAGTCCAGGACCATATGGCTTCACAGGTGAATTCTAACAAACATATAGAAGAGTTAAAACCTATCCTTCTCAAATTATTCCAAAAAACTGAAGAGGAAGGAACTTCCAAACTCATTCTATGAGGCCAGCATCACCCTGATACCAAAACCAGACAAAGATCTCACACAAAAGAAGCAAATTACAGGTCAATATCACTGATGAACATATATGCAAAAATCTTCAACAAGATATTAGCACAGCAACTCCAACAATATATTAAAAGGATCATACACCATGATCAAGTGGGATTTATCCCAGGGATGCAAGGATTTTTCAATATCAGCAAATCAATTGATGTGATCCACCACATTAACAAATGGAAGGAAAAAACCCATATGATCATCTAAATAGATGCAGAAAAAGCTTTTGATAAAATTCAACATTCAATTATGATAAAAACTCTCCAGAAAGTGGGCATAGAGGGAACACACCTCAACATAATAAAGACCATATATGACAAGCCCACAGCTAACATTATACTCAATGGTGAAAAGTTGAAATCACCTCCTCCTAGATCAGGAACAAGACAGGGATGCCCACTCTCACCACTATTATTCAACACAGTATTAGCAATCCTAGCCACAGCAATCAGACAGAAAAAAAAAAGAAATAAAAGGAGTCCACATTGGAAAGGAAGAAGTAAAACTGTCACTATTTGCAGATCACATGATACTACATATAGAAAATCCTACAGATGCCACAATAAAACTATTAGAACTCGTCAATGAAGTTGGTAAAGTTGCAGGATACAAAATTAATATACAGGAATCTGTTATATTTCTATACGTTAAAAACAAACTATCAGAAAGAAAAATTAAGAAAACAACCCTATTTACTGTCACATCAAAAAGAATAAAATACCTAGGAATAAATCTAAGTAAGGAGATAAAAGACCTGTACTCGAAAAACTATAAGAGACTGATAAAAGAAATTGAAGATGACACAAACAGATGGAAAGATATACTGTGTTCATAGAGTAGAAGAATTAATATTGTTAAAATTAACATACTATCCAAGGTGATCTACAAATTCAACGCAATCCCTACCAAAACACCAATGGCATTTTTCACAGAACCAAAACAAATAATTATATAATTTCTATGGAAACACAGAAGACCCCAAATAGCCAAAACAATCTTGAGAAAGAGGAACAAAGCTGAAGGTATCAAAGTCCCTGATTTCAAACTCTACTAAAAAGCTACAGTAATCAAAACAGTATGGTACCAACACAAAAACAGACACAGATTACTGGAACCGAATTGATAGCCCAGAGGTGCACCCATTATATGGCCTATTAATCTATGACAAAGGAGGCAAGAATATACAGTGGGGAAAAGAAAGCCTCTTCAATAAATGGTGCTGGTATAACTGTACAGCTAAATGTAAAAGAAGCAAACCAAACTACTTTTTCACACCATATACAAAAATAAACTCAAAATGGATTAAAGATTTAAATGTAAGACCTGAAACCATAAAACTTCTAGGAGAAAGCATGTGCAGTATGCTCTTTGACATCAGTCTCAGCAATACTTTTTAGATATGTCTCTTCAGGCAATGGAAACAAAAGAAATATAAACAAATGAGTCTACATTAAACTAAAAAGTTTCTTGCACAGTGAAGGAAACTAAACAAAATGAAAAGGCTGTCTACTTAATGGGAGATTACAAACAATATATCCAATGAGGTGTTAATATCTAAAATACACAACAAACTCAAACAACTAACATCAAGAAAAACAAGCTGATTAAAAAGTGGGCAGAAGACCTGAATAGACAATTTTTCTAAAGAAGACATACAGATGGACAGGCACATGAAAAGATGCTCAACATCACTAATCATCAGGGAAATCAATACCAAAATGAGATATCACCTCATACCTGTCATAATGGTTATTATCCAAAAGACAACAAATAACCAGTGTTGGCAAGGATATGGAGAAAAGGAAAACCTCATGCAGTAACACTGCAAATATAAACTGGTGCAGCCACTATTTAAAAACAATACTGAGTTTTCCAAAAATATTAAAAATAGAACTACCATACAATCCAGCAATTCCATTCTTGTGTGTTTAGCCAAAAAAAAATGAAAACACTAATTTGAAAAGAAACATGGTCACCTATATTCATTGCAGCATTATTTACAATAGCCAAGATATGGACGCAACCTAAGTGTCCATCAATACATGAATGGAGGGGCTTCCCTGGTGGCGCAGTGGTTGAGAGTCCTCCTGCCGATGCAGGGGACACGGGTTTGTGCCCCAGTCCAGGAAGATCCCACATGCCATGGAGTGGCTGGGCCCATGAGCCATGGCCGCTGAGCCTGCACATCCGGAGCCTGTGCTCTGCGACGGGAGAGGCCGCAGCAGTAAGATGCCCACATACAGCAAAAAAATAAAAAATAAAAATAAAAAAAATACATGAATGGATAAAGAAAATGTGATATATATACACACTGGAATATTTAATTTTTTTATGTTGTGTATTTTATTTATTTATTTTTAATTTTTTGGGGTGCATTGGGTCTTCATTGCTGCAAACGGGCTTTCTCCAGTTGTGGCGAGATGGGGCTACTCTTTGTTGTGGTGAGAGGGCTTCTCACTGTTGTGGCTTCTCTTGTTGCAGAGCACGGGCTCTACGCACTTGGGCTTCAGTAGTTGCAGCACAGGGACTTAGTAGTTGTGGCTCATGGGCTCTAGTGTGCAGGCTCAGTAGTTGTGGCACACAGGCTTAGTTACTCTGTAGCATGTGGGATCTTCCAGGACCAGGGACTGAACCCGTGTGCCCTGCACTGGCAAGTGGATTCGTAACTACTGCACCACCAGGGATGTCCCTACACTCTGAAATATTACTCAGCCATTAAAAAGAATGAAATCTTGCCACATGTGACAACATGGATGGCCCTAGAGGGTGTTATACAAATGAAATAAGTCAGACAGAAAAAGTCAAATACTATATGATATCACTTATATGTCAAATCTAAAAACAAAACAAATGAACAATCATAACAAAAGAGAAATAGAGTCGTAGATACGGAGAACAAACAGGTAGTTGGCAGAGGGAAGGGAAAGCTGGGGAGGAGAGAAATAGGTGAGGGAGATTAAGAGGCAGAAAGTTCTAGTTACAAAATAAATGAGTTAAGGGTATGAAATGTACAGTGTGGGGAATATAGACAATTATTATGTAATATCTTTGTAAGGTGACAGAGGGTATCTAGACTTATTATGGTGATCATATTGAAACATATAGCAATATTGAATTACTGTGCTGTGTACCAGGAACTAACATAGTGTCATAGGTCAATTATACTTCAAAACTAAACAGTAAAACAAACTCATAGAAAAAGAGATTACATTTGTGGTTACCAGAGGCACAGGTTGGAGGGAGGGGAAATTCAATGAAGGTAGTCAAAAAGTACAAATTTCCAGTTATAAGATAAATGAGTGCTAGGGATGTAATGTACAACTAAGAAATATAATTAAAACAGCTATATACTATATATGAAAGTTGTTAAAGACAGTAACTCCGCTGCGCGGCCCAGAGGCTGTTGGTTCCATCCTGCCCGCGCCTCACAACACTGCAGGGCCCAGCATCCCACTTTGGCTGGATTGTTGTTCAAAGAGACCACAAATAGGCTCCTTGGCTCCAAGAAACCAACAAAAAGCGATGTTTTGTTTGATTTTGTTTTGTTTTGTTTTTCCTCGCCATGTTTGGGAAGAAACATCATCAGCCTGAATTGGAATGGTGGAAACGGGACTCGAACTGAGAGTCCTGAAATCTGGATTCCTGCTTACTAATTTAGATACACCAGAAATACATTTACACGTGGAACAACTCCTACAGACCACCTACTGAACGCTGGCAGAAGACCTCACACCTCCAAAAAGGCAAGAAACTCCCCACGTACCTGGGTAGGGCAAAAGAAAAAAGAATAAACAGAGACAAAAGGATAGGGACGGGACCTGCACCAGTGGGAGGGAACTGTGAAGGAGGAAAAGTTTCCACATACTAGGAAGCCCCTTCGCGGGCGGAGACTGCAGGTGGCGGAGGGGGAAAGTTTTGGAGCCAAGGAGGAGAGCACAGTAACAGGGGTGCGGAGGGCAAAGTGGAGAGATTCCCACACAGAGGATCCCTGCCGACGTGCATTCAACAGCCCGAGAGGCTTGTCTGCTCACCCGCCAGGGTGGGTGGGGATGGGATCTGAGGCTCGGGCTTCGGTGGAAGAGCAGGGAGAGGACTGGGGTTGGCGGCGTAAACACAGCCTGCAGGGGGTTAGTGCACCACGGCTAGCTGGGAGGGAGCCCAGGGAAAAGTCTGCACCTGCCAAAGAGGCAAGAGACATTTTCTTCCCTCTTTGTTTCCTGTGCGCAAGGAGAGGGGATTAAGAGCACTGCTTAAGGGAGCTCCAGAGATGGGCATGAGCTGTGGCTAAAAGCGCGGACCACAGAGACAGGCATGAGATGTTAAGTGTGTTGCTGCCGCCACCAAGAAGCCTGTGTGCGAGCACAGGTCACTATCCACACCCCCATTCAGGAGAGCCTGTGCAGCCCGCCACTGCCAGGGTGCTGGGGTCCAGGAACAACTTGCCCGGGAGAACGCATGGCGCGCCTCAGGCTGGTGCAACGTCACGCCGGCCTCTGCTGCCGCAGGTTCTCCCCGCACTCTGTACCCTTCCCTCTCCCAGGCCTGAGTGAGCCAGAGTCCCCGAAGCAGCTGCTCCTTTAACCCCGTCCTGAGCGAAGAACAGACGCCCTCCAGCGACCTACACGCAGAGGCGGGGCCAAATCCAAAGCTGAGCCCCGGGAGCTTTGAGAACAAAGAAGAGAAAGGGAAATCCCTCCCAGCAGCCTCAGAAAGAGCGGATGAAAGTTCCACAATCAACTTGATGTACCCTGTATCTGTGGAATACGTGAATAGACAACGAATCATCCCAAATTGAGGAGGTGGACTTTGAGAGCAAGATTTATGATTTTTTCCCTTTTTCCTCTTATTGTGAGTGTGTATGTGTACACTTCTGTGTGAAATTTTGTCTGTATAGCTTTGCTTCCACCATTTGTCCAAGGGTTTTATCCGTCCTGTTGTTTTCTCTTCTTTAAAATTTTTTTTTCTTAATAATTATTTTTTATTTTAATAACTTTATTTTATCTTACTTTATTTTATTTTATCTTCTTTCTTTCCTTCCTTCCCTCCTTCCTTCCTCCCTCCCTCCCTCCCTTTCTTTCTTTCTTTCTTTCCTTCTTTCTTTCTTTCTTTCTACTTTTTCTCCCTTTTATTCTGAGCCGTGTGGATGAAAGGCTCTTGGTGTTGCAGCCAGGAGTCAGTGCTGTGCCTCTGAGGTGGAAGAGACAACTTCAGGACACTGGTCCACAAGTGACCTCCCAGCTCCACATAATATCAAATGGCGAAAATATCCCAGAGATCTCCATCTCAACAAAAGCACCCACCTTCACTCAATGACCAGCAAGCTACAGTGCTGGGCAACCTATGCCAAGCAACTAGCAAAACAGGAACACAACCCCACCCATTAGCAGAGAGGCTGCCTAAAAGCATAATAAGTCCACAGACACCCCAAAACACACCACCAGACGTGGACCTGCCCACCAGAGAGACAAGATCCAGCCTCATGAACCAGAACACAGCCACTAGTCCCCTCCACCAGGAAGCCTACACAACCCACTGAACCAACTTTAGCCACTAGGAACAGACACCAAGAACAACGGGAACTACGAACCTGCAGCCGGAAAAAAGGAGACCCCAAACATAGGAAGATAAGCAAAATGAGAAGACAGAAAAGCACACAGCAGATGAAGGAGCAAGAAAAAACCCACCAGACCTAACAAATGAAGAGGAAATAGGCAGTCTACCTGAAAAAGAATTCAGAATAATGATAGTAAAGATGATCCAAAATCATGGAAATAGAATAGACAAAATGCAAGAAACATTTAATAAGAACCTAGAAGAACTAAAGATGAAACAAGCAACGATGAACAGCCAAACAACTGAAATTAAAAATACTCTAGATGGGATCAATAGCAGAATAACTGAGGCAGAAGAACGGATGAGTAACCTGGAAGATAAAATAGTGGAAATAACTACTGCAGAGCAGAATAAAGAAAAAAAGAAATAAAAGAACTGAGGACAGTCTCAGAGACCTCTGGGACAACATTAAACACACCAACATTCAATGTTTAGGGGTTCCAGAAGAAGAAGAGAAAAAGAAAGGGACTGAGAAAATATTTGAAGAGATTATAGTTGAAAACTTCCCTAAGAAGGGAAAGGAAATAGTTAATCAAGTCCAGGAAGCACAGAGTCCCATACATGATAAATTCAAGGAGAAATATGCCACAACACCTATTAATCAAACTGTCAAAAATTAAATAAAAAGAAAACATATTAAAAGCAGCAAGGGAAAAACAACAAATAACACACAAGGGAATCCCCATAAGGTTAATAGCTGATCTTTCAGCAGAAACTCTGCAAGCCAGAAGGAAGTGGCAGGACATATTTAAAGTGATGAAGGAGAAAAACCTGCAGCCAAGACTACTCTACCCAGCAAGGATCTCATTCAGATTTGATGGAGAAATTAAAACCTTTACAGACAAGCAAAAGCTGAGAGAGTTCAGCACCACCAAACCAGCTTTACAACAAATGCTAAAGGAACTTCTCTAGGCAAAAAACACAAGAGAAGGAAAACACCTACAATAATAAACCCAAAACAATTAAGAAAATGGGAATAGGAACAAACATTTTGATATTTACCTTAAATGTAAATGGACTAAATGCTCCCACCAAAAGACACAGATTGGCTGAATCGATACGGAAACAAGACCCATATATATGCTTTCTACAAGAGACCCACTTCAGACCTAGAGTCACATACAGACTGAAAGTAAGGGGATGGAAATAGTTATTCCATGCAAATGGAAACCAAAGGAAAGCTGGAGTAGCAATTCTCATATCAGACAAAATAGACTTTAAAATAAATACTATTAGAAGAGACAAAGAAAGACACTATATAATGATAAAGGGATGGATCCAAGAAGAAGATATAACAATTGTAAATATTTATGCACCCAACATAGGAGCACCTCAATACATAAGGCAAATACAAACAGCCATAAAAGGGGAAATCAACAGTAACACATTCATAGTAGAGGACTTTATCACCCCAATTTCACCAATGGACTGATCATCCAAAATGAAAATAAATAAGGAAACACAAGCTTTAAATGGTACATTAAACAAGATGGACTTAATTGATATTTATAGGACATTCCATCCAAAAGCAACAGAACATACTTTCTTCTCAAGTGCTCATGGAACATTCTCCAGGATAGATCATATCTTGGGTCACAAATCAAGCCTTGGTAAATTTAAGAAAATTGAAATTGTGTCAAGTATCTTTTCCGACCACAACACTGAGACTAGATATCAATCACAGGAAAAGATACATAAAAAACTCAAACACATGGAGGCTAAACAATACACCACTTAATAACAAAGTTTCCACTGAAGAAGTCAAAGAGGAAATCAAAAAGTCCCTAGAAACAAATGAAAATGGAGACACGATGACCCAAAACCTATGGAATGTAGCAAAAGCAGTTCTAAGAGGGAAGTTTATAGCAATAAAATCGTACTTAAGAAACAGGAAACATCTCGAATAAACAACCTAAACTTGTACCTAAAGCAATTAGAGACAGAAGAAGAAAACAACCCCAAAGTTACCAGAAGGAAAGAAATCATAAAAATCAGATCAGGAATTAATGAAAAAGAAATGAAGGAAACAACAGCAAAGATTAATAAAACTAAAAGCTGGTTGTTTGAGAAGATAAACAAAATTGATAAATCATTAGCCAGACTCATCAAGAAAAAAAGGGAGAAGAATCAAATCAATAGAGTTAGAAATGATAAAGGAGAAGTAACAACTGTCACTGCAGAAATACAAAAGATCATGAGAGATTACTACCCGAAACTCTGTGCCAAGAAAATGGACAAATTGGAAGAAATGGACAGATTCTTAGAAATGACAATCTGCCAAGACTGAATCAGGAAGAAATAGAAAATATGAACAGACCAATCACAAGCACTTAAATTGAAACTGTGATTAAAAATCTTCCAACAAACCAAAGCCCAGGACCAGATGGCTTCACAGGCGAATTCTATCAAATATTTAGAGAAGAGCTAACACCTATCCTTCTCAAACTCTTAAAAATATATAGCAGGGGGAAGAACACTGCAAAGTCATTCTAGGAGGCCACGATCACCTTGATACCAAAACCAGACAAGGATGTCACCAGGAAACAAAACTACAGGCCAATATCACTGATGAACATAGATGCAAATATCCTCAACAAAATACTAGCAAACCAAATCCAACAGCACACTAAAAGGATCATACACCATGATCACGTGGGGTTTATTCCAGGAATGCACGGATTCTTCAATATATGCAAATCAATCAACGTGATAAACCATATTAACAAATTGAAGGAGAAAAACCATATGATCATCTCAGATGCAGAGAAAGCTTTTGACAAAATTCAACACCCATTTGTGATAAAAAACCCTGCAGAAAGTAGGCATAGAGGGAACTTTCCTCAACATAAAAAAGGCCATATATGACAAGCCCACAGCCAATATCGTCCTCAATGGTGAAAAACTGAAAGCATTTCCACTAAGATCAGGATCAACACAAGATTGCCCACTCTCACCACTCTTATTCAACATAGTTTCAGAATTTTTAGCCACAGGAATCAGAGAAGAAAAGGAAATAAAAGGAATCCAAATCGGAAAAGAAGAAGTAAAGATGTTACTGTTTGCAGATGACATGATACTATACGTAGAGAATCCTAAAGATGCTACCAGAAAACTACTAGAGCTAATCAATGAATTTGGTAAAGTAGCAGGATACAAAATTAATGCACAGAAATCTGTGGCATTTCTATACACTAATGATGAAAAATCCGAAAATGAAATCAAGAAAACACTCCCATTTACCATTGCAAAGAAAAGAATAAAATATCTAGGAATAAACCTACCTAAGGAGAAAAAAGACCTGTATGCAGAAAATTATAAGAAACTGATAAAATAAATTAATGATGATACAAATAGATGGAGAGATATACCATGTTCTTGGATTGGAAGAATCAACATTGTGAAAATGACTCTACTACCCAAAGCAATCTACAGATTCAATGCAATCCCTATCAAACTACCACTGGCATTTTTCACAGAACTAGAACAAAAAATTTCACAATTTTTATGGGAACACAATAGACCCCGAATAGCCAAAGCAATCTTGAGAAAGAAAATGGAGCTGGAGGAATCAGGCTCCCTGACTTCAGACTATACTACAAAGCTACAGTAATCAAGACAGTATGACACTTCTACAAAAACAGAAAGATAGATAAAGGGAACAGGATAGAAAGCCCAGAGATAAACCCACACACATATGGTCACCTTATCTTTGATAAAGGAGGCAGGAATGTACAGTGGAGAAAGGACAGCCTCTTCAATAAGTTGTGCTGGGAAAACTGGACAGCTACATGTAAAAATATGAGATTAGATCACTCCCTAACACCATATACAAAAATAAGCTCAAAATGGATTAAAGACCTAAATGCAAGGCCAGAAACTATCAAACTCTTAGAGGAAAACATAGGCAAAACACTCTATGACATAAATCACAGCAAGATCCTTTTTGACCCACCTCCTAGAGAAATGGAAACAAAAATAAAAATAAACAAATGGGACCTAATGAAACTTCAAAGCTTTTTCACAGCAAAGGGAACCATAAAGAAGAACAAAAGACAACCCTCAGAATGGGAGAAAATATTTGCAAATGAAGCAACTGACAAAGGATTAATCTCCAAAATTTACAAGCAGCTCATGCAGCTCAGTAACAAATAAACAAACAACCCAATCCAAAAATGGGCAGAAGACCTAAATAGACATTTCTCCAAAGAAGATATACAGACTGCCAACAAACACATGAAAGCATGTTCAATATCATTAATCATTAGAGAAATGCAAATCAAAACTACAATGAGATATCATTTCTCACCAGTCAGAATGGCCATCATAAAAAAATCTAAGAACAATAAATACTGGAGAGGTGTGGAGATAATGGGACACTCTTGCACTGCTGGTGGGAATGTGAATTGGTACAGCCACTATGGAGAACAGTATGGAGGTTCCTTAAAAAACTACAAATAGAACTACCATATGACCCAGCAATCCCACTACTGGGCATATACCCTGAGAAAACCAAAATTCAAAAGGAGTCAATTACCAAAATGTTTATTTCAGCTCTATTTACAATAACCCAGAGATGGAAACAACCTAAGTGTTCATCATCAGATGAATGGATAAAGAAGATGTGGCACATATATACAATGGAATATTACTTAGCCATAAAAAGAAACGAAATTGAGCTATTTGTAATGAGGTGGATGGACCTAGATTCTGTCATACAGAGTGAAGTAAGTCAGGAAGAGAAAGACAAATACCGTATGCTAACACATATATATGGAATTTAAGAAAAAAAATGTCATGAGGAACCTAGGGGTAAGACAGGAATAAAGACACAGACCTACTAGAGAGTGGACTTGAGGATATGGGGAGGGGGAAGCGTGATCTGTGACAAAGAGAGAGAGTGGCATGGACATATATACACTAACAAACGTAAAATACATAGCTAGTGGGAAGCAGCCGCATAGCACAGGGAGATCAGCTCGGTGCTTTGTGACCACCTAGAGGGGTGGGATATGGAAACATATGTATATGTATAACTGATTCACTTTGTTATAAAGCAGAAACTAATACACCATTGTAAAGCAATTATACTCCAATAAAGATATATATAAAAAAAGGCAGTAAATCCCAAGAGTTCTCTTCACAAGGAAAATGTTTTTTTCCTATTTAATTAATTTTGTATCCGTATGACATGATGGATATTCACTACATTTATTGTAGTAATAATTTCATGATTATGTAAATCAAACATTATGTTGTACACCTTAAACTTATACAGTGTTGTATGTCAATTATATCTCAGTAATACTGGATAAAAAATAAAGTTGCATCTTTCTGTGAAAAAAGAGTAAAAGAAAGAATGAAGTTCCTAAGTACACACTGGGCCTGAAGGCCATTGTTCTTACCTTAATATCAGTAAAAATAAAATAAGATAGAGATGTTATTTATGGGTTCAAGGAATTTATAAACTATAAGATTATAAATTCCATACTAGCAGGTGATTTAAGCAATGGAATATACCCATCCCTTAATCAAAGACTGGTCTCTTTCTGCTGAAGGGAAATGTGTGGATTAGGAATGGGCTGATAAAAGGAAACAAAGGGACACAGACCCCGATTTAGGGTGTGCTAACAATGGACCGCAGAATTTTATATGTAGCAGGTCCCTCTCTGCTTTGCACCAAATTTACTCTTACTCTAAATTATAGTATAATAATATTATTGACTAAGTGTTTTTTATGGGCCAGGCACTATACTTGCTTACATTATTTAATTATCACAAAAATCTTATGAGCTGCTATTATTTTCATTCCAGATTCACAGATGAAGAAACTAATATTTAAATGGATTAGAAACTTTCTCCTAAGCACACACTTGCCCAAGATCTGTCAAAGTAAAAGGCACCACTTAAACACTAAACATAATGAATAACAAAATATTACCATACTTGTTATCTCATGCTAATTAGACTGTCTGTCAACTTAATGACATCTCCATGAGTGCAGAAATGGCTCATAATTCTTTTGTATCCTTCTTAATTCTAAAGCTTGGTCTAAAGTAAGGGCAAGAAAACCTGTTGATTTTTTTTAAAGTTTAATACACAGGATAGATTTTCCTAGATGACCCCTTCAGTCATTTCCCACTCTGAAGTACTGTGATAATGAAACAAAGAAACATGCCAAAAGCAATAAAAGCCTCCTGGAACTTTAAGACTTGGTAAGAAAAAGTTACCATGAAGAATCAATGATTCATATTAATTCCATTGCTTATACCAAAAGAAGAAAAAGTTATCTTCATTTAAAACTGTCATATGTTTGGACAAATAAAATATGAAGTTGAGAACAGTCCAATTGTTTGGACAAATAAAATATGAAGTTGAGAACAGTTCAAAGTGTTTCCACAAAAGTATCAGTGACTTGTGACCAAAGGTGCCTATGGGAAATGAGTGCTGAGGGGGAAATAGGGTAACAGGTGCTTGAGGCTGTTCTGGCAGCTTTTGGAGTGTCCTTAAAGCAAAAGCCTTCCTTGAAACAAATCACACTGTTACAATACAATCAAACATCAAAGCTAAATATTTGTGACAATTACTAGTCTAACATAGGTGGATTTTATGTTCCATAAAATTTCAGATTGCTTGCACTAAGAATTTAAAAATAAACGGACCAATTCATTTCAGCTTCCACCTCCCTGCCTTAATCACTATCATTATCAACTCAGTACAGTGAGTTACTATACAGATTTCATTCCTCTTTAGGAGAATTTTGTCATAATAGAAGGAAGGGAATTTGGTATATGAAGAGATATAAAATGAAGAGGTATAAAACGCTGGTGATTTTATAGTCAGCAAAGATGTTCTCCAACTCACCACCTCTCTATGAAACAAATTCTGGCAGTGAGGAAACCTAATTACTAAAACCACAGCTTTCTCCTAAAGCCACACTTCCTGCAAATGCTACAGGGCTTCAAATTCCAGTCAGACAGATTCGCCAGGCAGCCATATAAGGGTAAGCAAAAACACACAAATCCTCCAACAGGCTGATGTAAGGTCACAGGGCAGGCACATGAGAACCAAATATGGTAGTTAAATTCTCCAGCTCACAACAGATACTTAAAAAAAAAAAAAAAACCTGCAACCATGAACTCCAAGTTCTTGAATCACAAGAAAAGTAATAAGCAATTAATCTATTTTTATTAGTGCTGACTGGATGACAAATATGATCCAGTCTACCGTATATTACACCAGCTTTGCCTTTTTCATCCTTTCCTTTTCTGCGGCAGGAAAGGCTACTGTGAAATGTGCAGCCGAAGTGGGCAACAGGGTATTACATCTAAATAAACTAGTCCAGTCTGCCTACAGAAAGAAATACAGATTTCCCAAGAGCTCCATGAGAATAGTGTCTGCCCCATTGTAAGGAAGGCACTGTCCTACACTATGACTAAGAAAAATATCCATATAAGTGACATCATTTGATACTAAAGATAAGGCCTGCAGGGATCCTTGTCCTCATTTAAACTCAAGAATAGAACAACATAAAGAAAAGATAATTTCCCCTACTTCTCACTACCAAAACCCCATGATTAACAGCAGGTAAGATACTGTCCTTTTTTCCAATGATCATAGAATTCTAATTAGCATTATCAATATGCCTTGGTAATTTTGAAAGCTGCTAATTCAGTCAAAGTCAAATAAAACCAAAAGCATTCTGAGAGGGTGCATCAAGAGCCATGGAAACCTTCATGTTCCTTGATCCAGTAATTTCACTTCTAGATTCCTAGTCTAAGTAAATAATCCAAAAGAGGGTAGAAATTGTGTGCCTGAAGAGGTTATGCAATGTTTTGGTGTGTTTTTCTTGTTTTCATTAATTTGTTTGTTTTTTAGTGGTGGAGAATTGAAAGTTGCCTGCATGTCCAACCATTTATACTTAGTTAAATAAACAGTGATGTGATCATTCAAAAGATTGCTATGAACACATTAAAACTGACCACTGTACAATTATGTAGCAACAAGGAAAAATAGTTATGATATAAAGAGTGAAAAAAGAAGTCTACAGAATCATGTTTTAGCTGTGATTCCAACTGTGAAAAGGAGAACTATGTATGTTTTTAAAAGACTAGACAGGAATTCAAACACAATTATTACAACCTCTTAGAACAGGAGTGAGGGCTTAGCACCTTGCTCAGACGACTAATTAAGCTGTGCTGGGATTATGAGATTATGGGAATTCCCCCTGCCAAACTTTTCTAGTGGTTTTATATAGCTTTACATAATTTTAAAAAAATATTTCAAAAAAATCAATTCATGTATATTGAACTCATAGTAGAGGCAATACAATATAATGGAAAGACCACTGACTATAGCCCCCATGATCCTCACCTCCTGGCATTTACTTCTTTATAGAATCCCTTCCCCTGGAGTGTGGGCAGGAGCTGTTACTTGCTTCCAATCAGTAGAATATGGCAAAAGTGTTGGGATGTCACTCTAGTGATGATGTTATTACACCAGGCTTTATCTTTCTAGCTGACTCACACTAGAGTCTCTCTCTCCTTTGTTGGATACAAAGAAGCAACTGCCAAGAATACAACAGCTTCAAGGAAATGAATTCTGCCAATGACCACATGAGTTTGAGATGGATTCTTTTATAGTAGAGTCTCCAGATGAGAAACCTGTCCTGGTTGACACCTTGATTACAGCATTGTAGGACCCAGCTAAGCTATACCAGGACTCCTGACCTACAGGCACTGTGATATAATAGATGTGTATTATTTTAAGCCACTAAATTTATAGTAATTTGTTAAACAGCATAGAAAACTAATACAGAACTCAAATGACTTGGGTTTGAATCTCAGATCCTTCACTTATTATCTGTGTGACAGAGCAAGTTGATTAACCTCTCTGACTCTCAAATTCCTCATTTATTAATTGAGAGTAATAATACTCGCCTCCCAGAACTGTTGTACAGAAAATTACAGACAACAGAAGCAATGTGCCTTTAAAACTGACTGCCACAAAATATGCTAGATTGTAAATTATAAGGTCTCTGAAGGCTGAAACCTCATCTATCTTGCTTATCATTCTATACAGTGTCTATAATCATATCTGACCCATAGCAGGTGTTCTATAAATATGCACCAAATGAATAAATAAATGAGATAAGCTCTCAAGGAAATGTAGCTACTTTAAATATACATAAGGAACTGTAGTTATACATAATTGAAAGAGAACCCCTGCCTTCAAGGTATTAAAAACAATGAATTACCCCATAGTGCATCAATCACAATATAGGACAGCCTTTCTGGAGCAGTATGATAGTGAGGATATGCAGATAAGGAGCCAGACTCTGGAATCAAACATAAGAAAATTGTATCTGCACAATTCAATGTAATCTTTCGATAAACTGCTATCAATATCAATAGAAAATATATGAAGATGATAAAAGAGGTATTTAAATCAAGCAGTGTGGTCACTAGATAGTCACGATGAGTGGTTTGTAAAATGCTGGACTGATGCCTGAACATTTGTAATGTCTAATGACTTTCCTCAGTCACTTCATGGGGCTCTTGAGAAGTAAGGTGGGCTATTTAGCACATCCAGGAAATGTTTGAGGGACCACTCAGAGACTGTAAAATTCTCCATGAGAAACCTCAGAAAGATGCAACTATTTATTGCGTTACATCAAAATCCCAGCATTGTGTTCAGAAAAAGTGTCTACCAAAGTAAAAAAAATTACTCTGGTAACAATCCATTAAAAAGTACTTCTAATATAAGAGAATCTAATAGAAAATTGACTGGCAGTTAAATATTGTCTAGCAGTACATTCCTTGAGACCTAGTCAATTTCCATTAAAAACATCCTGCCATATTGTAAAATTGTTCTTTTTCATAGACTGGCTTCTTTTCCTGGCATCTATTAAAAGGCTCCCAATTGATAAATAAATCTGAAGCAGTAGAAAAAATTCCAAAGTTAAGTCAACTTGAATCACAAAACTTATACCCACAATACTCAGCTAGTGTTCACTGTAAAAATCCACCAATATTTGTTTCTGTGAAAAAGGGAAGACCAAAAATATTGGTGAACAATGAGTAAGGAAGTCATTGACTCAATCTCTGAAAGTCCCCCAAATCATTTTGTGAAGAAAAACAATAATACTCACACAGACAAAGACACATGCACATTCTCAGAAATGCAATTTCTAATCACTCTAGGTTGAAAGAAAATGATTTCTCCACTTCCTTTTACTTTTTCAGAGGGAAAGGAAGCTGTATTTACATATGACTTACTGAATTTTCAACCCAAAGACATCTCTTTGCTATGACCAAATTCTCCCTCAGTACAATAAAAATATTTTAAGGCAATTACTTTTTCAAATTCAAGAGTCATATTATTGTAGCAATAGACAGAAGGGGAACAAAACATAAAGAATGTTTCAGGGAGGTCTGACATATTGCTAATGGCATCACTCAAAGTAGGCAGAGAATCTCAGTCTAACACCCACCGTGAAGCAAAGCATCAAATGCAGAAAAGAACCATAATCTTTTCACATTGATCAAATTCATGGAAATGGCACAAAATGCTCCAGTTCATCTTCCTTAAATTCAATTTATTTACCCTTAAAATTACTATTTTATCAAATCTGTAATAACAGGAGATAGTGAATCTTTGTATACGTTATCTAATGGGGCAATTTTCACAAATAGTTGTCAGATTTTAGATCACAGGGTCAGCTTTCCAAATAATTAAAACCTTATCTAACTAAATAGCATGCTTTATTACTGTCATATAGTGAGACAAATAGGTATGACTTCACTTTTTTTCATACTGAAAACAAATATAGCCACCCAATTTAAAGCTACCCTCAGTTACAGTCTATTTAAGGTAAAGGACTTTAAGTGGCCTTACACAAACATATGATGATTACATGTTTTTTGCTTTTTTAATGGAATTTGTGAGAATATCCATAAAGAAATGTATATTACTAAATGTTTAACAATCTAAAAGTTTTTATATGAATGTTTCTTCAGGGTTGTAGGCTCAGTTGGTAGATAATTCTTGGTCTGGTTACCTTCACATACACAAAAAACTGCATATCCCTGGTCACTCTCTCTAGACCCTTCTGGGAAAATAACTGCTAACCACATCCAGCTAATGGTGGGTCCATAGCATAATCCTTACACCTAAAGGGCTGCCTGTGATTTCAGAAAACACATAAACAAACAAACAAACAAAACCCAAATACTACCATTTCACACTAACTTCGCTGTAGTACTGATTTTTTTCTTCTATAATTGGTGAGGTGATTAATATTTCATAACAAAGGAAATTAAACACTTTCCTTTCAAGGGAGCATGGCAACTCAGAGCATTCTGTATCCTTGCCCAAACAAATCCATTTGCCATAGGAGAAAAAATTAGTCTGAAGCCTGAACAGTGTGCCCCACATGAACATTCCAGAGAACAATATGAATGTACTCCCAGACTCAAGCCATAAAGCATATTCCAAACTGTCCAGCTGAGAACAATTGTCATGTATTACCTAATTAGTTAAATAAGACTAGGATCAAATGGTCCAAGAAATTAACCAACTAGCAAGCTAAGGCTGCTAAAACAAAAGAGGCCTGAGTCAGGTAGTTCTGTGGGCTCATCAGTGACTTTTTGGTGCAATTTAATTGCTACCATTGTTATTTGGACTATGACCATCGAGAACAACAGCATGTCCAGCAATAGGAACTGCTGTCAAGGATGGTGAAATGTCTGCTATTTTTACTCCACTTGCAAACTAATAAGTAAACCTGCCACAGTTTTAAGGATGGTGGCAGAAAACATGAGATTTCTGGGTCATAGCAACAGCAGTAGCCAGAGTATCAGCATTTTCTTGTACCTATTCCCTGATCCTCAATTCTTATAGGGTGACACAGGGTGCCAGGTTAGGGAACCTGGATCTTTCATAATGAGCAGTAAGCAAATCTTCCCTTTGCTTTAGAGACAGACACTATCTCATTTTTTAAGGCTGTTTGCATCCTTGAAAAGATAATACAGAACAAAAAGTCATTGCCTCTGCTTACAAGATGTAGGCAAATACAAGAGATGAATGGAAAACTGTCTGCCAGCATCTACCATGTACAACCTATTTGGGTATTATAGAGTTCTCAGCTCTTGTCCTATACATTTCTGAAGGTGAAGCTAATATCAACATTAAATGCAGTTTTGGGTGATGAAATCCTGTAATTTCACCACCTGGCTGAATAGAAAATTGTAGGAGTGAAGTTGTATAGCAATTCAATTAAAAATAGAAATCATGGATTCTGTAAGACTGAACTATTCTACATCCAGGGATAACACATTCATTCAGCAGTCCCTCATAATATGGGTTGTTTATTGGTAAAATCAATTCTTATGACCAATGTTACATCTTTAACTTCTCTCACTCTAAACCCAAATATCCATATGTGTGCCAAAAGACAGAAACTAAATCATGATCTCATTTTAAAGTCTAGACAAGCTGCAAAGCATTTATTCTCTCTGTAAACATGCTTTTACCCTAAGGATTTTGTTCCTGATTCAGGAAAAGATTTGTTGAAATAAATCTAATACTAGTCAAGTTTAAAAAAGAAAAAAACCCGGCAGTTATATTTACAGAATTCTTATTGAAAGTAAAGTATATGAAAGAAGGATTTTAATGTCTGGTGTTACTACTAAATTGCTATGTAGGATAATTGCTTTCTATTTTGTTCTGTTTTGATTTTAATCAATATTAAAAGGAAGCATAAATTGTAAGGAATATAAATTGCTGAAATTAAAATACTCATTTTACCTTATGATTTTTAAAGTGTTTCACTGCTTACAACAGATTATAGGACATTTTCCATGGGAAGCCAATAAGATATATTCTCTTCATTAAAATTTATACGCACAGGGGAATGAATTATTCCAAGGAATCACCTCATGATCTGATAGTAGATAATTTACTGACATATATCTAATTTCCCTAAGCATCTGACTCACTCATTCTATAGAAAAGAATCACAGGTATAATTAACAGAAAACAAGTATTGAATCCATGCCTATCATGGCCTTTCTAAAATTTGAATGTTACTTATTAACTCTGTGCAATCTACCAAAGCAATAAAATCTCATAATACCTGTTTGTTGATTGGCAGATATGCAGTTTCCTTAAGCATTAATGGAACTTTTAAAAGATCTACATGAGAAGTATTTGTTAATGATTCTTCATCATAGTATCCTGCAAATTTTTAACATTAGGTTTTAGACACATAAACACTTCGGTGACTAGTCTTGTAGGGTAACAGGGAAAAATCACTAAATCTACTTTTCTTAGTGTAAAAACAAGTAAAAGTGTTGAACATAGTTTAAAGAGATTTGCTGCTATACTGTACTTAATTTAAAAATAATTTTAAATATTTTTTCTATTTTCTTCAGTCCATGAAATCTCCCCCCGCCCACCCCAAAATCTTGTAGATAAGTTCTTGTTCCACAGCCTAGTTCTTCAGGGAACATAAAAGGAGAAAACACCATTCCTGTTTTAGAAAAGTTTAAAATTTAGTAGGACACTAAATTCAATTTGCTACACTTCAGTAAAATATTTGTGATAGGTAAATATTTTAAAATATTTATGTCATGTGCTAAATATTACACTAAGCACTTTACATGCATTATCTCATTTTAATAGATGAGAATACAGCTCTTAGAGCAGTTAACCTTTCCCAAGAAGACACAGTGAGATAATGGTGGAATGGAGATTCAAAGTAAGCAGCTTGACTCCAGCTGCTTGAATCCACCACATTATACAAATGGAAGTTAAGTAATTGAGGTATAAATAAGAAAATAATGCTAGTATATTTTAAATAATTAGGAAAGTTTTCATTCTAAGGATTGAAAAGGAGTAAGGTAACCAGTAGTCAATGAAAAAACCAATGGCTTTAGAAAAGTATAAGATTAAAATATAAAATTACTTTCTTTTAAGACTTACAGAAACATACTTTAAGCAGTTTTATCCATTTTAGTACATATTTTTGTCTAATACATTTTCCCAGCATTACTTTCTTTTCAAAACTAGAACTAAAATTAAAAATGAATTTAAAATGTATAAAAAGCAAGCAATAACCATACAATTTATTAGATTGCCCAACTTAGTTTCTGATAAAAAGGAGAGAGCTAGGTGTTCCCTGCTTTGGGAAAGTCCTAGGAAATTTCTTTAATTATGTAGTATTCATTTAAAACCAGCAGGCTTTTTTTTTTGTGAAATATCAGAAATTTAGAGTAAGATCTATGGTATAAGTTAAAACTGTATTTCGTTTCTACTCTCCACCAGATGGTATATTATCGAATATATTTCCCTTGAGGCTGTACTGAATACATTCATTTCTAAATCAACACAGCTGCTGACCAGTTCGGAGAACAATTCTCATTACAACTTCTGATCAGTATGATCTGTGGCATTCATCTAGATGAAGGTGTGTTTAGTGAAGATCTGGAAATTCTGGTCTTTCTTATCGAAACACTGTGAAGTCGTTTGACCAAAAGTTAAGGGTGGCATATTTTTTTGTAACTACTACATGTGCAGACACAGATGGAATTTATTTGCAATGTTAAAATTTTCCATTGAAAGGACAGCTGCAATTATTTCACCCTTTTCTATCAAGATATCTGGTATATCGGAGTAATTTTCCCTCTAGCCTAGCACAGAGTAGGGCCCTCACCAAACCCTCCCTCATGGCAAGAGAACTGATTTATATGGCATGGCCTGGTCTAGAAAGGAGATACCCATAATTTCTGTTTATTCAGCGGGGGCAGCAGGACACAGAATGAAGGTCTCTAGCTCTTCCATCCAGCAGAGGGAAGGAACACATTTGCATACATTCAATACATGATTCTAATAAATCTACTCGTACAATTGAAAAAAAGATATGCTTGTTTGTGAACACCATTTAGTGAGGGGAAAAAAAGCTTAAATTAAGGTCTAAATTCTGTATTTTTAATGCACATATGGTTCCCCTTATGAAGAACCACAATTTGGCCCTGAAAATTTGTTCTTTAAAGGAAAAAAATTTAGCTGAAGTTTGTAAACTTTATATAAATTAGGCTATTGTATACCAATGAATGCAAACTTTCACCAACCATAACAAAAAATTAATTTTAAAGGAGGAGGAGGAAAAAAGAGACGAGGAAGAGGAAGTACAACACCAAATTTGCATTATAGAAGGTATTATGACTTAGATTAGAATAATCACAAGTCCATAATTCTAAAGCATGGAGACCAGAATGCTGCTTAGTAGACTGAATTTTAAAAGTTAAAACCTCTACTATAGGGAATTCCCTGGCGGTCCAGTGGTTAGGACTCCATGCTCTCACTGCTGAGGGCCCAGGTTCAATCCCTGGTTGGGGAACTAAGATCCCACAAGCTACGTGGTGTGGCCAAAAAACAAAAACCTCTACTATATTAAAAATATTTTTAATTTATTTTTACTTATGCACTGTGAAATTCACTCACTTGGTATGCATTTCTATGGATTTTCACAAATGCATAGAATCATGTAACCACCACCACAATCAGAAAATTCTCTGACTCCCCCGAAAATTCCCTTGTGCTACCCCCTTGCAGCATTAGTCTTTATAATTAAAATTTCAGTTCACAGATATTCTTCTTAACTACTAGTTACTTACTGGTTTCTCAGTTTCTCTCAACCCTTTTGCTGAATTCTTATTATTAGCTTTTTCACAGAAACAAATGGATAAGGGTCTGTATGTCAGGTCAGCAAGTATTTATGAAACGTTTGTTCTGGGCCCAGCATTGCACTACATTCTCTGGGGACTACAAGAGAAGATAAAAATACTACATAAGAAGGGAGCTCATAGGCATGTGAAACTTTACAGCAGTACAAGACGTTATTTGATGGAATGCTTAGTTGTGAGATTATGAAAGGGATTCTTAACTTAGAACTTAGGGTCTGTGACTCCCCTAAAATGTATATGTGTATGTCTTTGGGAGGAAGCTCCAGAGCTTCCATCAGGTTATCAGGGTGACTACAGTGAAAGATCCATAGGTGTTTTAGAAAGGAAATAACAATGGAAGAGGCAGGATGGAAATGATTGCTGGTAAATCTTACAATCCAATAAGCAACAGAAAGACAACCTTCACATAGAACTTTAAGCTTTTACACCCATTACTTTCATTTGAACCAAGAAGCATTTGGAGAAGGTTCTTAAGCCATGAAATGAGATGAGGGAAACAGTGTTTGAGGAAAATTAGAATAGCAGTAGTATGCAGGATGGATGAGTTGATATGGATGAGTTGAAAACAGACTATGGGTAAGAAGTTATTGTTTAGGTTTAAAGGGTACAGGGTCAGTTGGAAGGTGTGAGCTGTAAAAGTGCAGAGGAGAATCTAAGAGACATTATTAAAAGAAAAATTGATAGGCTTCACTGATGGATACGTTGGGAAAGTTTAAGGAATAAGATTTATTTAATCAATCACTCATTTAACATGTATTTATTGAGCCGAGTCTATTAGGTTCCTGGCACTGGTTCTAGGCATCAGAGAAAGAGCAATAAACAAGACAGACAAGGAAGGTTTCTTCCCCCACAGAGTTTATAATCTAATGAGAGGAAACAGTTTATAATCTAATAATAGGAAAACAAATTAATAGACAAAATAATTTCAGACAGTGATTAACTGATAAATTCCATAAGTTATCAAAGTATCAGTATGAAAGATGACTTCCAGGATACAAAGGGACAAGTGCAAGGGAACTAAATATGTACTAATTAATGGACTAGGCTTTTTAAGACAAATTATCTCATTTAATTAAAAGATGATACTTACAATAACATGGAACCATTGGCAAACACAGGACATTGTGAAGGCAGACCTTCGATATGTATGTGTATTGTATATGTTGGGGGGCAGTATATCTAAGAAGGGAAGAATGGTGAGGGGAGTGGCAGAGAGTAAAGACGATGAGTTAAGTTTTAAATAAATTGAGCTAGAAGACTTCTATTTTCAGGAGGAAACAACCCATGAGTATGATAACAAATGTACTATCAGAATTTTTTTAAAACTACCTTGGTACAGCAAAACAAGATGATATATTCAGTAAATGCTATCTTTACAAGTGAAGAGGTTTCAGTTTATTATAAACATATAATGGCTATTCACAGTAGAGAATGAAGAATTGGTAAATCAATTCATTGTGCTTCTCTTTTGCTTTCTACTCTCACAGTTAACTGTTGAGAAAAAGCACGCTTGCTCATCCTACTAGTCCTTGTGTGGAAAAAAAATTCTGAAAAAAATATATACACATATTAACATATAAGTCTTGTTATCCTTACTAGATTACAATCTCCTCAAGGGCAGGTTACATACCTAATTTATGTTTGTGTCCCTCAGAATACCAAACAGAATGCCTTATACATTGCTAGTACTCAATAAATACTTTTAAGTAAAGACCCCTTCAAGATCTTATTTAAAACATAATGCATCACTTTGATGGTTCTCCTGTCCTGAGAATACTAACTGGATTTATTCTATTGGCACTGTTACCACTGTAAGCAGTATTTTCATTTTTTAATCAAAGCCTGTTTTGGTCTAATTCTAAATAAGAAGTAAAGGAACTCAAGAAAAGCAGAATATACTAACTTTTAGGCCCAAGAACTAAGCCAGAAAAGAGTCAGGCAAAGGAGTGAAGTAAGTAAAAATGCTTTGCTAACATCTCTGACTACTCCTAGGATTTTATTTTCCTCTCCCCAACTCCTAAAATGTCCTCTGTTTGTGGACAGTAAAGACTCTTTCTTAAAGCTGTTAACCAAATACTTGATGTATGAGCCACTAGAAGAGCTATCTAGAATTGGTTAAAGTTCAAAGATTACTATATATACACAACTGTTTTTTGCTCTCTCCCTGTCTATTTTGAGAAGGGAAACAATTCAAAGATGAAAAATATACCTTTGAGCTACAGGCATGAAATTATGTGCTGCGTATAGTCATAATTCCTCAAGGTTCATAAAAGATGAGGCTCAGTTAAAATTTTCATGTTGATCAACACTTTAAAATTAGGTGGTGCCTTACTACTTATCTACTGTATCACAACTGATTGGCAGAGATGGCTTCATGAACATAACTCAAGTAAACATGACCTGTCCAGTTCTGTAATTTATGTGTCCTTCCACAACTCCTTTTTCTTGGCTTTTCTCACACTTTTTTTTTTTCTTTTGGTCTGTTTCATAGAGTTATGCGGGTCTACATAGGAAAGGCACATATGTTAAATATAAAGATTTTAGAAGTCAGGATGGGAAACCAATCTTTGACAGACAAAAATCACTCAATAAGAAAGAGGATCAAAATGAATTAATATATATAAAGTGCTTTAAACAATGTCTGACACATATGATTCAATTAATGTTAAGTTGTTGTTATTACTGAAGTTATTATTATATCCAGAGGTGAGAGAGGCAGTATTGGTGTATTGGCAATAATACTGGACTTTGAGTCAGAAAGCTTGTTTAAAAATTTGTCTATTCTACCTACTAGATATGTAATCATAAGCAAGTCACTTAAATTTCTGGGCCTCTGCTTCCTAATGTCCAATAGAGTAACATGGGTGCTTACACTTATAAGTTATCATGAGTATTACTGCAAATGTATGTGAAAGAACTTTGAAAATATAATCAAATAAAGATGTAATTCAATATAATCATCCAACTTTTCTTTCACTATCGTACTCCTCACTTAAGTCTATCTAATTCCCATGGTCTCAAAGTCTCCAGGCTGTGTCTGCTTTCTTACTATAGGTTCCCTGGTACTTCAAAGCCATATCAGTAATTCTTTGCACTATTATCCTATTCTCTCTCTCTCTCTCTCTCTCTCACACACACACACACACACACACACACATACACACATACAACCACAAAACTTACTGGACTTCAGATCAGTTTCCTTCCTTTTCTCCTAAAATCCTATGTATTATATCTCGGTTGGTTCCATGGACTGAGACTAATTTCAAACACTGCCACTTCTTTCAGAAAGTCAGTATTCATTCTCCAAATTATGTAGTTTTTACCCCTTTAAAAAACAGCTGGCTTTGTCTTCCCAGGTCCTCAGCTCTGTAGTCTTATTATACATAGCTACTTGTTGCTTTTTGACACTGTCCCTGTTGCTCAAAATGCAGCTTCTTGAGTCATATTCCCATAGATTCTAATTCAATAGGTTTACGGCATCCATGAATGAAATTTTGAACAAGCATCCTGTGAGATTTCTGAAGCAGGTGATCCCCATATACACTGTGAGAAACAATGAAATGTTTATTGAACACCTGACATTGAGTCCCCTAGTCATATCTTTGCTCTTACTGTTGCCTCTCTCAGGAATGATCTTTCCCTTTCTCTAATAATGAAAATATTGCTTAGTTTTTGAGATCCAGCTCAAATGCAGCCTCCTGGTCCATTTCCCCCATACCCAGCAGATGTGCTCTTTTCTATTGAACAAGCTATGGGACATTATCAGCACTGGGGTACAAGGAAGTGATGATAGGGTCTTTAGATTTTATAAGCTGAAGTTTTACATCTGAGTCTGTGCCCTTGAGTTAAGTTTGCTATAAAGCCTGTAAATTGGGTAGACTAATAGAAAAGTAAAAAATACTCAGCATCTGATTGGTCAGGGTAGTAACTCAAACCACATAGAAACTAGAAAGGAGGGCTGTCAGCCATGTCAGGACCAACGATTGAGAATGAGAAATAAACAAATAAAAATAGCTGTCAGCTAGAAAATTGTACAAGTTCAGTAAGGATTAGTCAAGTGATAACATCTCAATGGTCTCAGGGAAAAAGATGGCTAGTGCACAACTGCCTAAGTGAGTTTGTGTGGTTGGTGTAGGTTATAAAATAATAAGGGGAAAAGAAGGGAAAGAGGGAGCTAAGAGCAGAGATGGCAGGGACACTTGAGAAGGATGGAAGCCATGAGTATAGTTAATAAGTGGCAAAATAGAGATCTGAACCCAGATCAATCTGATTTCTCTGTACTAATGGATTTTCAAACCTTAATGTGACTTGGAATATAATTCAGGAGTTCTAGACATGGCCCAGGGATCTGCATTAAAAAACACCCCTCTAGGTGCAAGTGAGCAGTGTGTAAATCATGTATAAGAAACTGAACTACTGCTTCTCAGTTTGCTTGAGGCACTATTTCTCTCCTTCTCCCTATTTCCACTTCAGCCTTTCAGAGATACCCAACTACCTAGGAACCCCAAGCATTAAAAAGATAAATTCTCTGACCTCTTTCCCTCTGTCCTCTTTGCCCCATTCTTCCAAGATCTGGGTTTTTTAAATTAGAAACTCCTTTTTCTTTGCAGAAATAGAGACCCAGACGTAAAGAACAGATGTATGGATACCAAGGGGGGAAGGAGGGGGTTGGGATGGATTGGGAGATTGGGATTGACATATATACACTATTGATACCATGAATAAAATATATAACTAGTGAGAGCTGACTGTACAGCACAGGGAACTCTACTCAATGCTCTGTGGTGACCTAAATGGGAAGAAACTCCTTTAAACTTCCCAAAGGATAAGGACAACTACGTTTCTGAGACAGCTTGGTAGGTGGTCTCTGACAGGCATACTAGATCCCAAATCCTTAAGCTCATAAACACGTTTACTTTGCTAAAGTTAAACATCATCATCATCCCTTACATTTTATCGTATCCACTATGCACTAGGCACAGTGTGAAGCATATCACATTTTCTCTTAATCTTCAAAAGAAATCTGTAAGGTTGATATTATTATATTTATTTGACAGATAAAGGAACAGTCTCTGAGCGGGAAAAGTTGAGTAACCTACTCAAGACAACTGCCAGTAAATGGTGGTTTAAACTACTACATGGGATTTGAACTTATGCAGCCTGTGGAAACACAGGTGTTTCATGACTACTTGCCAGCTCATAAATATCTTCAGTAACTACTGGCATGAGGCAAAGACACTGATGCAC
Source organism: Aethalodelphis obliquidens (assembly GCF_003676395.1). Lineage (NCBI taxonomy): Eukaryota > Metazoa > Chordata > Mammalia > Artiodactyla > Delphinidae > Aethalodelphis > Aethalodelphis obliquidens. Next base: position 484,887 of record NW_020838050.1, on the reverse strand, counting down.
AAATTTTAAAGGTAGGGAAAAAGGACACAGTCTAAAGCCCAGAATTAAAATCCTTCATGATATTAAAACATACCTGGTAAACCTCTACCACCAAGTTTTACAATCATGATCAAGTATTTGTGTGCCTCAAGATCCAGAAAGGTTTAATAATTTTAGAGGGAGACAGGATGGGGGAGATACAATGATGAGTAATTCCAATTACATCTCATCTAAAAATTTTGAAATTTCCGTAAAGTCTATTACTATGTTAAAAGTCCTGTATCCTCTGACAATAGAAGAAAGTTCTTCCATGTTATAGGGAAAAAAAACTCAATGAAGAACACTTTGCTGTAACAGAAATCTTAAAATAATGTAATCAACAATCACATCTACTGGCTATCTTTGGATGTAAAATAATCAGAACAACATTGGAAGAAAAGAATCATTGAAATCTTAAAAATAAAAGTTTCAGTGAACTATTCACAAATGCACTTTGCAAAATTAATCAAAGACAACTAAAGAGAAAGTAAGGAAAACCATTTCCTCATGAATAATGCAGAATTGATTTTATACTTCTTGCTTTATTATTTTCAGCAAGTGAGCAAGTTAAGGTATTTCTATTTTGGCGCAACCTATTTGTAATGGGAAGCTACTTCTTCATGTGCAATTTGAGGAATTTAGAGAGTCAATCACAGGACCACTGATGTTTTTATGCCCTGCTTCAGATGGCCTGTTGAAAATAGATTATTCTGGACCATAGAATGAGTCCAGGCAGTAGATTTAAACATTAATAGTAAAGTCAAAGATGAAATAATCTGTTGAATGATAGTCTAGAAACAACATAAGCTTTCTCAACAGGATATTCAAAAACATTGAGGTAATTAAGATGGGTCTGCCAAGTGAGAAAGTACAACTGCTATAATTTCTATGGCCTCCAGGCTTACCAGTTCAAATTCACACTTTCTTTACCAGCATTAACAGTAGCTGACTTCTGCCCTTCTTATTAGATTAACGATAATGTAAAATGCTGGGTATGGATACTGGCTCTGCAAATTTACTGGCTGTAAGTCCTAGGCCAAGTTATTCAAGCACTTTGAGACTCAGTTTTCCTATATGTAAAATGGGCATAATACACCTACTTCCTAGAGATGTAAGGGCTAAATGAGAAGAGGAATATAAAGTGCCTGGCTTTGAGCCTGGATCCCCAAAGGCACTCAATAAATAGAAAGTCTTTCCACACCCATCTCCTCCTTTTGTCCTACTCATTCTTCAAACTCAAGCCTTACCTTCCCTAGAATATATTTTAGGCGCACTGATTTTTCTTAGATCTGAATTCTTATAGCAGTAGTTTTTGATCTGTGGTCCAGAGATCACTGTGGGGAGGGGGAGGGAGAGGGAAGAACAGTTATTGCAAAAAGCCGACAAATCTCTAAGTACACAAAGCATTTTCTAGAGACTAAAAGAATAAGTTTTGCACTAAAACATACAACTCTTTTCTAATATGTATAGATACTGTTGTGTAAATTAAAATACAAATTCATTTCAAAGTGTTAGCAAATTTATGGTAGTTTTTTTTTTGAAATCTTAACATCTTTATCGGAGTATAATTGCTTTACAATGGTGTGTTAGTTTCTGCTTTATAACAAAGTGAATCAGCTATACATATATTCCCATAGAAAGTGGTATAGTAGTTTTTGTTATTTATTTTCTTAGCCAAAGGATAGTAAAAATTTAACTAATATTATGGTAGATTTCCATATTTATACTCTGAAAAAGCTGACTCCCACTATCACGTGTTTCTACTGTTGTATGACATTCTCCAGTTGTTTCGAGCAAGCCTGGACTAGGGTGAAGGAAGTGAGGTACTCACTTCAACTGAAAATTTGAGGGTCACAGAAAAGCTCCGTAATCAAGATAGATAACATGTTAAAGAAATTTTTAATTAAAAATTAATGCAAATATAGATAATGAACAAAATACCAAAATTTTAAATAAGACATGATCTGACAGGATTGTGGGGAGGTAAATGAGATGAGTCAGACAAGTGCAGGGTCAGATTCTGGTTCATAGGCATTTTGAGGATTTGACCCTGAATGTCTAAAGAAGAATCAAATACTGGGCCATTATTTTACAATACACAGTGTTCATTACAGTTTTTAGCTGGATCTCCAAAAGAGTAAGCTAATCCATGCCGAGAGTGCTTTCACAAATAAAAAGTTGCCGTTGGCACACAAAGAACACTGCAAATATGAGAGCTCTGGGGAAGGCATGAGAACAGAGAGAGAGATGGGTATACATGTTGAAAGTCTTAATTTAGTAATAGGAAAAAGAGTTCTGGGAGAGTATCAGTGAAGCAGTAAAAGTCTTACTGTTTGGAAAGGCGACAGCTAGCCTACACTTATTTTCCAGAGGGCAGGAGACATCATCTTCTTTATCATCATCATCATCATCACTACTATTTGATGAATACTTAACGGTATGCAAAACACTACATTAAGAGCTTCATCCTGTTTAGTCATCACAATGATTCTGTGATGTATATGTACTATTACCCCCATTTTATTAACTGGGTTTCAGAAGGAATTAAATGACTTGTATACAGTGTTGAACCTAGTAAAGAAGTTTAGGGACAATATGAATATATCCAGGTATACCTAAAATAATAACAATAATAAAAACAATAATAAAAATAAATAATAACTAATAAAATAATAATAATAATTTTAAAAATAATAAAAACAATAATATCAAATAACACTGAACAGTTACTGTTTTAAGCACTGTGCTAAACATTTTATCTCACTTAAATTTTATAGCAGCCAAGGAAGTTAGGTTTAACTATCACTGTTTTTACTCTCTGTGTGTCTGTGTGTGTGTGTGCATGCACGTGCGTGCACACACACACACAGTTGACCCTTGCAGAAGGTGGGAGTTAGGGGTGTTGCGTCCCGACACAGTCAAAAATCCCCATACAGCAGGGGAAATCTCTGCCTCAAAAACAAATTGATTGATAAATGACTCACCCACCAGCAGGAAGCTGAAACAGTTTGGATAGAATCAGGATTCAAACCCTAGTTCTTGTGATTCCACATATTGTGATCTCTAATTAAACACTAACTTTTCCCAAACTTAGTTAACTTAAAGATCTGTAAAATGAAAAAAAACAGATACTATATTTATTGAAAAAATCCACCTATAAATGGGTCTGTGCAGTTCCAAAACTTGCTGTTCAAGGGTCAACTGTATAGTTGAAATAAATTTCTAGACACAAGATGGAGCTGCTCCTGCCCAGGGTGCCGTGTCAGCAAACCCAAACATAGACCATTTACATGTCCCTGTAAATATTCCATTTGACCGAAATGCAGTATATCCAGTCAGCCAATCCCCAAACGCCAAGCCAACCCTGGGCCTTCTTACCCCAAACAAGGTTGACTATGTGGTCCCAACCAATTAAGTATTTTCTATTTTTCTCTTCCTTGTTCATTATTCTTTATCTTATAAAAGTTTCCTGCCCTCTGTCCCATTTTGCAGTTCTCTGAATAGAGGCGGCCTGCTTCATGAAGTGTTAAAGTTTGTATCTCCTAAATTGTTTTATCTAATCATTTTTAACCATATATATAGAGATAGATAGATAGATAGATACATATATATGTACACATATATATGAACATATATGTAATATATTTAGCATCTACTTTGTGGCAGATTATTATGCTAAGTACCACATACATTGTCTCATTTAATTTCATTTGCTCATGCCCAGAGAATATTGCTACTGCAGTCTTGTACCCAAAGCAGCCATTTTTACAACTGGAGTCCTTCTATCAACTTGGCATTAGTCTTTATCTGACTGAGTTCCATATAGTATAAGGCTCCAAAATGTTCTCATAGAGATATTACTGCTATAACCTACAGAAGCTAATAAGGTTATGAAACCAGAATCAAAAAAGACTCTTGGAATTTAAATGGCAAATATTCACATTCTAATCTCAAAAGAAACTGACCAACATGATTGTGTGGTTTTTCTGACAACTACATGTCATTTTTCTATACCAACAACCAATTCTCCAACACCAACTGGGTATCCATCAATACAGTTCTGACACTACCTGTAGTTAGATGAGATCCCACAAATTAGAGGGCTCAGTCCCACAAGACTGCCCTCAATTCATATGCCAACCACAAGTAGAGTTCCCAGGTGACTCACACTTCTGCCTGGCCAACTACAAATTCAAGCTCCCACAAGCCCCCTTCAGCATCGCTAATTCACTAGAACAACCCATAGAACTCAGGAATGTGCTCTACTTCCTATTATAGTTTATTATAAAGGATACAAATAAGCAACCAGTTGAATAGGTAAATAGGGTGAGGGTTGGAAGGGTCCCATGCACAGAAGCCTCTGTCCCTGTGGAGTCAAGGTGAACCACCCCCTGGAATGTGAATATAGTATTCACAAACTTGGAAGCTCCCCAGACCCTGTTATTTAGGAGTTTTTAATGGAGGTTTCATGTAGGCATGATTGATTAAATCATTGACCATTGGTGACTGAATTCAATCTCCAGAACTTCTCCCTCCCCGGGGTTGTGGGGGGTAAATGTTCCAACCCTCTAATCTATTGGTTGGTGTCTCTGGAGACCAGCCCCCCAATCCTGGAAGCTATCTAGAGGCCCCACTCTGACAAGAGCCACCTCATCAGCATAAACTCAGGTGTGGTTGAAAGGTGCCATTATGAATAACAAAAGGCACTCCTATCTCTAAGGATACTCCAAAGGTTTTAGGAGTTCTGTGCCAGGAACCAGAGACAGACAAAAAATATATATACACACATATATATATATAATATCACAATGTTATTCAAATACTTAAATTATGAGTCATTTTGAAAACTGCTAGCACACCTTAATCTTACACATATTGGATAATCTCTTTTGAACTTAACTATACTTAACTTTTCAGCAAAAATTTGACTAGTTCTTCACAAAAATTGACAACACAATCATCATTTAACAGATAGCAATTCAGTTAAATTGATAACTACTAGCAGTTGTTAAGAGTTAGGAATCCCCCTTCTAATCAGCTATAGCAACAAGTTGACTGCTTTCTAACAGAGGAAAAATCCCATAATACAGTTTACTACTTTGTTTAGATCCTTAGGTTCAGATACAAAAGATTATTAAAAGGAAGTGTCCAAAAATATAACCTAATTTTTCTGTTCTAAAAATGACAAACGATATATACTGATACCTTCAAAGGCTAATAATATACACAAAATGAAATTCAACTCTCCTCACTTAAAAAAAAAAGACACTGTTCTTCACAGCTGTTTTAAATGACAAAAGGAGTTAGGAGTGATAAGTATTTGCTTGCCTCCGAATTTACAAATAAAACTTCATCTGCAAGTCCATCTTTTTAGATATGTCTGGTGAAATGTATTATTTTTGTTGGCAGAAAACTATTTTCATAAAAGATTAAGAGTGAACAATGCTTGTGTTCACAGGCTTCTACTAAAACAATATTTAAACCCATTTCTACTTGAAAATTTTCCAAGGGCAATTCAACATGCTTTTTCTGGTTTCTCTCCCTGAAGAGCCACAGACCACCAACTAGAGAACATATTTGCCTTACTTCAACATATGAACACATTGTTCTAAAAAGCACTGACCTGGGAGTCAGGTGACCTGGAGTCTAGTCCCTGAGCTACAGTTCTTTATATATATAACAAGGAATATGAAATAGCTAATTTCTAAGGACACTTCCTACTCTGCTATGTTGTTGTCCCAAGAAGTCTTCCATTTTAACAACCAGATAATCCAGGTAGGGTAAGGGATGTGCAGTTCTCCCTGAATCTCTATCTCCTCCAGAAACTAGTTGGAAAAGTAAGCCCTTGTTTTACCTGAAAAGTGTTATGTAAAGACGTATACCTTCTAGTGGCCACTCTCGATAGAAGAATTCTCTACTCATTTTACATGAATGAAACTGTTGATGTTACAAACAGCTAAAACTCTTCAACCTAGTATGAAGTAATTAGGAACTCCAAGGAACCAATAATCTCATTTGGGGGAAAGTAATCATGGAAGACACCTAGCATACTTTTGATCTTAAGGCAAGTGAGAGAAATCTGGTTTTCATCCCATTTAGCTCTAAGTACAAATACAGGAATCCACAGGCTTTATCTTCACATGTCGAGTCACTTAAGACCACATATTAAAGGGATGAAAGAACTCAGGGATATTATGTTGATAATAGTGGTGCCACCAATGCTATCACCACTTTAAACTTACAGAAGATTTTAGAGTTCATAAAGTTTGCCATTGTACTATCAAGGCTCTATTTGTTCTATCTTCTGACTTCTACTCCATTTTTATTTCAAATTTTTCAATTTGTTCCAGCTACACCAGGGATTGTCTGTATTCCTCAAGTATGCCAAGCTCATTTCCTCCTCTTGGTCTTTGCAGTTGCTATTCCTCTGCCTGAAATGTTCTTTTTCTTGCATGTCATCTACCAGGTTCTTCCTTTTTTCCTTCAGGACTAAGCTTAATTATCACCTTCACAGTGGGACCTTCCCTGACCACACTACCTAAAGTAAGTCTCTTGTTACTCTCTCATGCTAAACCCTGTCTTCTTCCTTCATGGCACTTATCACAAGTTGTAATTACATATTTATTTATGTGTTTACTAATTTTTCCATCAGAATGTAAGATTAATGAAAGTAGGAGTTATGTCAATCGTGTTCACTGCAGAATCCCTGGGGCCTAATACAGAATCAAGCACATAGAAAATGTTCAAAATATACTTGATAAATGAATATATATTCACTCATTCATCACGATAACCTAATGGAATAGGTAGAACAAGTATTAGTATATTCATTTTTTAGTTGAGGTCACCGAGGTTCACAGAAACTAGGGAAACTATAAGATAGCTATGAATGGTGGAACTAAAACTCAACCTCTGAACTTTCTACTCCAAATCCAGTATATTTTCCACTATACCACATGGCCGGAAACTCTCTAATTACTAGTAACCCCATGTAATTTAATCATTGATACCTCCTCCGTAGCCTCCTAGAAAATGAATTCTAGGCAGCTGAGATGAATATGCAACACAGACTTCCCTAAAAAAGAGTTAACCAATTATCTATGTTCTTTTCAAAAGAGGACCACCATTCCATCCAGGCCACTCAGGATTCCCAAACTTCAGTGGGGCTAATCTTAAAACCTCTAAGTTCTATATGTAACTCACAAGCTATACCTCATGTGTCACACTTCATGTCATTTTGTTGAAAAAAAGAATTTAGAGTTATATACACAAAACATATAAACAAAGTGGATTAGCTATATACTCTGGACTGTTAAAATGGACTGTTCTTGTAAACACATTAACTATCACAAAGAAATGTCTATACATATTTATGTGCAATCACTGTAATCGTATTTTCTAGAGCCCTAGTACCTAAAATTCCCTGCTTAGTGAAATATATGAGAGAACATGAACATATGAACATGGTCACAGTTTATTTTGTAATAACTTCTGTGAATTACAAGAGAGTGCAAATCCATGAAATGAGTGAAATATGTTATCATGTGGGTTAATACTCCAAGCATTATTTCACCATTCATTGTACTCAACCCACTCTTGGTTTAGGCAATTTAATAGCACGTCTAGCTTACAATAACTAAAAAACAACTGATTTTCAAAAATCCTATGATTTAAAGAATATTTGCAAGTAAAATATTATTATTACTAAAAGCTTAAAAAGCAAATGAAATCATTGTGCCTTTTAGAAACTTATCAAGACAGCAAGTAAAAAATAACTCATTTCTAAAGCAAAAGTGAAAACATAAGACAACTGGTTTCCTTCAAACTAGGAAGCTGTCAACAGTCCCATCTGATAGTTTGTTCAGGAATTATTGTGCATTCTCCACATAGATTCGAGCCTCAAGGGTTTTGTAAGCAATGAGACAGGCTCTCTGTTCTGAAATAGATCAGCAGAGTAAGGGCATATGGCGGTGGGAAATGTACAGAAGAGAACATTTTGGTTGCTTTTAAGCAGAAAAATAAAATAGAACTCTTAAATGAGAGACTAACTGATTGCCTTAGTAATAGCTCTGGAATTTCCTTCAGATAAAAATAAAATGTGGCAGTCTAAAATCCATGAAGTTTCTAAAAATTTGCACCACGTTTTTAACTGGTGTTGGGGGTCTAACAACCAATTTCTCATTTGGTCTTTGGCCCTCCATTTTTCATGATGATATCTCTGTTGTAAAAGCCCAAAGCATTTATTTCAGGTACAACTTTACGAATTTCCTCACAACAGGCTTGAATGATCTGTAATATAGGCAATGTTAAATCCATTCTCTTTACCTAAGAGAAACAAAAACATTGACAGAGTTAAGTGACTTGGCCAAGAATATATGACTTATCAATGGCAGAGCTGGGAGTTCTATTAGTTCCTTATGGTCACAAAAAGAAATTACCACCAGTTTAGTAGGTTAAAACAATGCAGATTTATTCACTTACAGTTCTAGAGGTCAGAGTTTGAAATTAGTTTCGTGGAACTAAAATCAAGATGGTGGCAGCACTGTTTCCTTCTGAGGGCTCTAGGAGGGATTCTGTTTTCCTTGCCTCTTTTAGTTTCTAGAGGCCACCTGCATTTCTTGGCTTATGACCCCTTCCTTGCATCACTCTCAACCTATTTCCATCATCATATCTCCTATTTTCCCTTCTGTCATCAAATCTTCCTCTGCTACCCTCTTATAAGGACCCTTATAATTACATTTAGTGCCCACCTAGATAATCCAGAATAATCTCCCTATCTCAAGATCCTTAACTGAATCATAGCAGCAAAGTCCCTTTTTCTGGAACCTGTGAAGTTTACCCTTTTTAAGGTAATCTTCACAGGTTCCAGAAATTAGGACTTGGATATCTTCTAGAAGTTCTATTTACTAACTTAGGAGTTAATAGTAGTAGTTATTAGTATACATTAACCAGAGTTTTCTGACAATGGAGCAATCTATTTGAAGAATTACTAGAAGTATCCATGGAGAAGGTCAATATTTAAAAGGCTGTTAAAAAAACATGTTTGCATTGGGTAAAATGTTAGACAGATTGGGCTATAGGTCCAGTTCACCTAAAAAATTATATGGGTCTTGAATTAGACTTCACTGATAGATACAATTCCTTTCACATAAAATCTTACACTAATGTTGCTTATTTTATTAAGGCAATAACATCACTGAGAAAAGTAATTGAGCAACAAGCATTTACTGAACGTCTCTCTGGGCTAGGGACTGAAGACATATATGATATAGTCTCCATCCTCAGAGACTTTAATGGAGTAATCAGAACATAGCTAACAGTATGATGAGTACCCCTTATGAAACATAGAAAATGAATGCTAAAGGAGTTTAGAGGTAGAGAGAACTGCCTTACTTTAAGTAGCCAGAAAAGACTTCATTAGGGAGGAGGGGTAAAGATGGGTAAGACCAAGGCCTGTGGAATGGGAAAAGAATGATAACTCAGGTGGAGGAAACACTGGAAGCAAAGGCACAGAGGTGATGATATACCTGACACATGCAGGAAGTAGTAAACTCAGATGTCTGGACCAAACAGTGCCTCTAGTGCAGCGCTTTCCATTGATGGCACACAAGGTGATTTTTAGTACCTGATTAAAGATGTTTCTTTAATTGTATGTGTTTATGCTAATGTGTAATAGAAAAAATAGGTAATTAGCACATTAAATCCATGATTTTACTGAAATCATTGTTTGGGATAAATCAAGTGCTTTATTCACACATGCATTCATTTATACATCCACTAAGTCCATAAGCATGTATTCATTACATAGTTCTGGGGACTGGGCACTGTGCTACAGACTGAGAATACAACAGAGGTGCACAAAACAAAGACCCTGAGCCCAAGGAGTTCACAGTCTAGTGGGAAAGACAGATATAAACAGAAAATTATAATACTGGGTTGGCTGAAAAGTTCGTTCGGATTTTCATATGAAAACCCGAACGAACTTTTTGGCCAATCCAATATGCTATGATATAAAAATATGCACAAGGTGCTACTAGATTATAAAAAGACACATAACCTAAGTTGAGGGTGTCTTCTGGAAAAGATTAAAGTATATTTAGGAAGGTTAATATGAGGATCCTGTGTGGAATGGATTGCAGAGGGAGAGACAATTGAGAGAACGATTTTTCTCCCAATAAAAGATAAAGTATCAATTTAAGTCAGCTGGCATTTTACCCTGTAGTTCTCAGAAATATATATATTATCAAATGGATGCTAAGATTCCTAATTCATGTCCTCCTATTTCTCAAGATTAATATTATCAACATAACCTCACTCATTATGGGGAAAAAAACTTTATAGGAGCAAAAGGTCAGCTAATATTTATAAATACATCGGTTTCACCAAAGAATATTCAGAAGAACATTGGGCTGAATGCAGATGCCTAAAAATGTGACAAAGGCCTAATTTTAAAAAGAAACTTCATTTTTTTCCAAAGAAAAATTAAATTACTACCCATACTTAGGTTAAGGTACAGCAATCGTCTTTCTGAGGCCTTGACTTTATTTACAATATAATTGGTAGTGGCCCAAATTTTGATTAACAGTCCAACTAGGATCATTATGTTTCCTTACTCTTAATTATATAAAATTAATAGAACTGGTATTGGGGGTGGCAGAACTTTCTTCAGGCTTGAAAGCCTTGAAGAAAGGCATGGGTGTTGAGTGAAATATAGTCTCCATTTGTGCAGGGCCTTTAGGAGGATGCCAGGTTTACTTAGCTCTACATTTCACTCATCAGGTCATTATCTGATCTATTATCTTCTTTAGAAAAGACAGAAATTGAGTCAGCTTTAAGCAGCAATCTCCAAGAAGAAACTAACACCACCACCCCCTCATGGTTTCTGTAATGACTTTGTTTAAAAAAAAAACAAAACTGGGGACTTCCCTGGCAGTCCAGTGGTTAAGAATCCGTGCTTCCAATGCAGGGGGTAAAGGTTCGATCCCTGGTCAGGAAACTAAGATCCCACATGCCATGAGGTACAGCCAAAAAAATTTTCAAGAAACACAAAAAGCAAAACAAAACTGTGGTCCCAGTCCCAGAGTTGGGGAAAAAGACTGTTGACAAAAAAAAAAAAAAGGCTGAACAAAGGATGATTAGTGGTCCTTTTATTATACTATGTCAAAAAATGGAGTTTAAGACAAATGCAGTGGAATCATAAAGGAGACTCAAAATAAGCTTTTGTATAAAATTAAGTTAGTATATACAAACCATCTTAATCTCACAGATTGTGACCCCCAAAAAAGGCCTTTTAGTGTCTATTCTTGATTCACTCACAGTTTTGCTTCGAACTATGTAGTTTGGGGTTAAGCACATAACCTGTGCCTCAGCTTGTCTTCCTGGTTCATAAATTTTACTTTAAAGAAGCCATATTTGGTGTATATATAATACGGTTTCACAAAATTTGTTTAAATTTTAGGAAGGTCTTGAGACCGGAACCTATTGTAAATTTGCCTGAAATAGCTGAAAAATACCCAAAGAGAGTAGATTTTTAATATTTTACAAATAAGCATAAGAGCTACTGACATAGATTCAGAAGAAATGAAGGATAAGGAGGAAATCATCCAAAAAGAGTGATTATCAATGAAAAGAATGTGATCATTTTCAATAGCATAAAATTCTCTTTCTAGAACACAATAATATACATTTATAAGTTTTTATATGTGTCAACTCCAATTCGGAAATGTGAATGTCACAAACAGCATTATTAGCCTATTTTCTAGAGTTGAGTTGAAGGTCCTGTATAATCTTTTCTTAGTACCCTTTTCCTAGCTTAAAATGTAACTTCTTCAGGTCTCAACTTTGTTATTAAACGTCACATTCAACTAACTGCATATCACTGTGCATTCTTACAAGGGCATAGAAAAGAATCAGAGAGAGAGGGAGAGAGGAAGGGAGGAAGTGGAGGAAAGAAAAGAGAGAGAGAGAGGAGAGGAGAGAGACAACATAAAAGTCTATAGTATTTCTCCTTAACAGTTTAGTTAATTTTCTTTTTTTTTTAACATCTTTATTGGAGTATAATTGCTTTACAATGGTGTGTTAGTTTCTGCTTTACAACAAAATGAATCAGTTATATATATACATATGTTCCCATATCTCTTCCCTCTTGCGTCTCCCTCCCTCCCACCCTCCCTATCCCACCCCTCCAGGCGGTCACAAAGCACCGAGCTGATCTCCCTGTGCTATGCGGCTGCTTCCCACTAGCTACCTATCTGATGTTTGGTAGTGTATATATGTCCATGCCTCTCTCTCGCTTGTGACAAAGCGAGAGACAGGTTAGTTAATTTTCAATGGAAAAGAATGATAGGTAAAACTCTCTCATGTGCAATATTAGGATTTCAAAAGAAAACAAGGAGTTGAGGTTCTCTTGAAGCCTAATCTTGGACTACTAAAAACAAAATGCAAAATGCCAACTTATAAAAGAAAAATAGAAAAGACCATTCTGCCTTAAGAGTTTTGCCAAAATCTTTCAGGCTGCTAAAGAAAAATCCTTTCCTTTCAAAGAAACTCAAAGTACTTGCTATTCATCACATTTTAAAAAATCTAACATTCATGGGAAGTGGAGATAAGGTCATTTCTTCTATTTTACATGGGGAAAAAAAGCATAGAGATTAATCATTATCCTAACGCCTTTACTCCCTGATCCAAGGCTCCCTTGTTGATTAGTACACTAATGATCGGAAGGATTCCAAACAAATTACTATTAAACAACATTAAAAAATCACAGCCTTCAGTTCAGAGTTCTAAAACAGCTGTGTTTTCTCTACAACAGTAAGTAGTATAATCCATAATTTTATAACAAAATATTTTTCTCAAAATTGAACCTTTTAAAGGCATCACATTAGGTCTTACGTTAGCCATGCCATATGATTTTTTTCATTAATAACACATTCAACTATTATGAATGAACAATGCCCAATACTTGGACTTAGGGGATTATTGATTTTAAAATGTTTTTTCATGATTTTTTTTTACTCTGATGCTGATTTTGAGATTAGTATAAATTCAATAAATCACATCTCACAAAATAACCAATATATGGGAATATTCTCTTATGGCATGATCTTAGAGTATACTAATCTACAGGCATGAACAAGGCCCAGAATGCTTCCTAAAAAAGAGAGGGGCAGAAGAGAAGAGGAAAAAAAAATCAGACCTATTTTAAGCTTTCTAAAACAAGGTAGGTTGTAAACTCTTTCAGGATGAATACCTTGTCCCCCACAGAGCTGAATATTTTTATCAGCAGGTATTCAGGAAATATGTGTTGAATTGATTACTGGTGGATCTCTATGTACTGTACAGTGCTTTACTTCCTTTGCTTCCACGGCTTCAAGAATCTAATCTTTCTCTTCACTATACAAAAAGAGGTAAAAAATAACCTTCACTGGTCACCCAGATTTCCACAATCTTAGTCCCAGAGTCTAGAACAACAAGGAATAGAAAGTAGTACTGTAGCATATTATCAAGGGAGGTTGTATATTTCCTTCTTTGGAGAGTTTTCTAAGAGAAAATTGATTACGATCTTTCTGGGACAGTTCACAGGCAGTCATTATGTGTATAGACTGGATGACCTCCTATGATTCCTTCTACCCAGATGCTTTTAATATTTTATTTTTAGCATGTTTGATGCTGAGAAAAATGGAAAAGAGTGAAAGCCATTTTTGTTTTCACAATGAAGAAGGGACTTCCAGTGTTATACTCTAGGTTTCTTAATAACAAGTGACATTAATCAAAAAATAGATTAATTTTTACCATGCCCTTTCTATCTAGATATAGTTGCTTTAGCCCACTAAAGCACTGTTATAAACATTTGAAAGCCATAATGCTATTTTTTTTTTTGGCCACCACACGCAGCCTGCGGGATACTAGTTTTCTAACGAGGGACAGAATCCGTGTCCCCTGCAGTGAAAGTGTGGAGTCCTAACCACAGGACCGCCAGGGAATTCCCCATAATGCTATTTTAAGAACAGTCTGGTACTAGGAGAAAATTTATCCACAAGAACAATAAGGCCCAACTGGATTTCGATGCTATTAATCTTGGTAATGGATGGAACCATTTTTGATCAGGTTCAAATGCTTGTGGTGGGGAGAGTTAGAAATATGTTGGGAGGGGGAAGGAGGAGCTAAAATTTTCTTTATTTATCTAATGATTTGGTGGAAACGTAAGGAGAAATATTGATTATTTCAGCACTTAGCCTCTTTGCTATATGCTTGACCAAAGGCAAACACTGAATAGCTTCCACACTGGAAAGTCTGGCTCAAGAGATGATCCTTATCAAATTTAGCATAGCAGTGGCATGAGTTAAACCCAAAGTAAATAAAGGGCATTGATACGTAGAACCCTGAACCAAACATTAAACCATATTGTTGGTTTAATCCTATAATCCTTGGGAAAAAAAAAGAAACAGCCAAGGAAAACAGGAAGGGAGAATGAACATAAAATGGTTGGGGTGTTATAAATAAAAGAGTTAATGAATACACCTCAGATTTTTGTAAGGCATAATTGTTTACACAAAAGTTCAAGGTCAGGGTGGTCCCAAAGTGAAGGAATTATAGAGAAATCTAAAAGGCATTTTTCAGATAATGAAAAAGGGGCATAGCATGCTTTGTTCCAGAATCCCAAGGTAACTGATAGAAATAGTTAGGCAATGATACCACAAATCTTTAATTTGTCATCACTGCTACATTTGGCTTTAATCATAACTGTATAATAATCATGCCTGTGAAAAATGTTCACATATAAGAAGAAAGTGCAAATTGTGCCTAGGATCTACTTCCCACACCCTTCTCTAGTGAAATGGCAGGAAAACTAAGTAAAGCTTGAATTGAACTAATAAACTATTGTTGTTTTCAGAATAGTTATTCAAGGAGGAGATCATCATCAGGGTGACTAGAAGGGGTAGACAAAGTACTTTGAGACATTCGTTGGGAGGTAGAATGTTGATTCCTGTGAGACAGCATACCAAATTTCAGGCAAGTAGTTCCTGAGGTACTTCTGCCTTTGAGCCCCTCACATACAACTCCTTATTTGTAGACTGTATAACATAGTCCCTAAAATTGACATCTCCATACTACCTCACATCCTCTGGCTCAGGGAAGAGGCTGAGGAATCTTTATTCCTGGCTTTTTTCCCTTGAGGACCTGGGTCCAGAGTCTAGCCCAGTGGATGGCAATAAATATTTTCTCAATGAATTAATAAATTCGGGGGTGAAAGGAAGAAAATTCCCAACACAGCCTATAGGTCCAGCATTAGCAGGACCTGCCCATATAATTTATTCAAACTGTCTACCCTATGTAAGGCTCTGCACTTGAGCATCTCTGCCAAGTGTTTATATGGTATGTATGTATACATATACTATTAAGTTTGTTCAATGTTTTGACTTGGCTTTAATATCTGTTCTTTTATGTACAGAAACCTGCATTATGTAACTTGAAAACAATTACTATAGTAGAAACAATCTCTATAGCTTGAGAAAATATTTAGAAAAAAAATTAATGCTATTATATACAACAACATGCATCTGTCTTTCTTATCGTATTCTTTTACATATAATAAAGGTTCACAACTAATCATATGAAATGAAAATTGCTATACATTTTTATTAAAACAAAATAGACACATAAATTAATGTCCACCATTGCAACTTCAAATATTTTCACGAAGCCTTATAAGGACATCAAATGGTGGTCCTTTTGCAAACATGGGTATAGAATTAGGTCATAATTATCTCACTCATTAGGAAATTGTCTAACTACCTTTCCTTTTAATTGCTTACTGGACAGATACATGTTTTGACAACCCAAAAGTTCAGGTTATGCAATTTTTCTTCCCACAGAATCTCTTAACATAAGCTGTTGCACAATATGGTATTTAATTCTTATAATGATAGCCCCTTTTTAGATGTTCTCTATATATTCCAAGCAATAAGACGTTTACGCACTGTGACCCTAGTTTTATACATTAACCTGAAGGTACAATTCTAATACTTCTCTATTCAACCACGTTATGCAGTGAAAAACTAAAATCCATCTCTGTAAATGAATGATTTTCAAAAAGTAATTAGATATTGATTTATAGTAAATCTACTTAGGTATCCAGACATGAATTATTCAGATAATATTGTGTTAGATGCTTTGTGTTTCAAAACATCACATGGTACATCACTTTTCATGAAATCTAGAGTCACCAAATTTCTGAAAGAATATACATGCTGTGTGGTTGGTGGGACCTCCCTCACACAGTCCCTGACATTTGGGCAGTGTAAGGATCCACTGGGATGTGTAGCTTTAGTTCAAGGTCAACTTTTCGGTAGAGTCAGACTAAATGCCAAGACAGATATATGCATACACCTCTCTTAAGCCCCCATGCAGACCCTGATCATAACCATACAATAAAAGGGATACAAATACATACTAAACAAAAATCATTCTTCAATTTGAACTTCAAAGTATAATGATAAGTCCTAATGCAACTGGACAAAGTAAATATTTAGTCACATTATCCTACAATATTTTTATATTTGCCTTTCAACAACTTCTTTTTTAAAAAATCACATAAACTCCAAGTCTGGTATAGAATTGGCCTTATTCTGGATCTTGTCACACTTCCTACTTATACCCTTTAAAACTCACCAGGTGTGGGGGCACCGTCAAGACAGTGGAGGAATAAGTGATGGAGCTCACCTTCCTCCCCACAAATACATCAAAACTACATCTACATGTGGAACAATTCCTACAGAACACCAACTGAATTCTGGCAGAAGACCTCAAACTTCCCAAAAGATGCCCTCAGGCGATCTACATGCAGAGGGGGGCCAAACCCAAAGCTGAAACCCAGGAGCTATGAGAACAAAGAAGAGAAAGGGAAATTTCTCGCAGCAGCCTCAGGAGCAGCAGATTAAATCTCCACAATTAACTTGATGTATCCTGCATCTGTGCAATACCTGAATAGACAACGAATCATCCCAAAGTTGAAGTGGTAGACTCTGGGAGCAACTGTAGATTTGGGGTTTGCATTCTGCATCTAATTTGTTTCTGGTTTTATGTTTATCTTAGTTTAGCATATAGAGCTTATTATCATTGGTAGATTTCTTTATAGATATGGTTGATCTCTTTCTTTTTTATCTATCTATCTATCTATTTTTCCCTTTTTTCTCTTTTTGTGAGTGTGTATGTGTATGTTTCTTTGTGTGATTTTTGTCTGTATAGCTTTGCTTTTGCCATTTGTCCTAGGGTTCCGACTGTCCTTTTTTTTGTTCATTTTGTTTTTTTGTAGTATGTTTTTTAGCACTTGTTATCACTGGTGAATTTGTTTTTTGATTTGGTTGCTTTCTTTTTTCTTTCTCTCTTTCTTTTTTTATTAGATCTTTTCATTTTTAATTTTAAATATTTTTTTTCTATTTTAATAATATTATTTTATTTTATCAATTTATCTCTTTCTTTCTTCTTTTCTCTTCCTTTCTTCCTTCCTTTCTTTTCTTTCTTTCTTTCTTTCTTTCTTTCTTTCTTTCTTTCTTTCTTTCTTTCTTTCTTTCTTTCTTTCTTTCTTTCTTTTCTTTCTTTATTTCTTCTTTCCTTTTCTCACTTTACTTCTGAGCCATGTGGCTGAAACAGTCTTGGTGTTCTGGCCAGGTGTCAGGTCTGACCCTCTGAGGTGGGAGAGCCGAGTTCAGGACATTGGTCCACCAGAGACCTCCTGGCCTCATGTAATATCAAAGGGCAAATGCTTTCCCAGAAATTTCCACCTCAACGCTAAGACCCAGTTCCACTCAATGACCAGCAAGCTAAAGTGCTGGACACCCTATGCCAAAAAACTCACAAGACAGGAACACAACCCCACCCATTAGCAGAGAGGCTGCCTAAAATCATAAAAGGGTCACAGACACCCCAAAACAAACCACTGGACGTGGTCCTGCCCATCAGAAAGACAAGATCCAGCCTCATCCACCAGAACACAGGCACCAGTCCCCTCCACCAGAAAGCCTATGGAACCCACGGAACCAACCTTACCCACTGGGAGCAGACACCAAAAACAACGGGAACTACGAACCTGCAGCCTGCGACACGGAGAACCCAAGAACAGTAACTTAAGCAACCTGAGAAGACAGAAAAATACACAGCAGATGAAGGAGCAAGGTAAAAACTCACCAGACCAACCAAATGTAAAAGAAATAGGTAGTCTACCTGAAAAGGAATTCAGAGTAATGATAGTAAAGATGATCCAAAATAGAATGGAGAAAATACAAGAAACATTTAACAAGGACCTAAAATAACTAAAGAGTAAACAAACAATGATGAACAACATACTAAATGAAATTAAAAATTCTCTAGAAGGAATCAATAGAATAACTGAGACAGAAGAATGGATAAGTGACCGGAAGGATAAAATAATGGAAATAACTACTGCAGAGCAGAAAAAAGAATGAAAAGAATTAAGGACAATCTCAAAGACTTCTAGGACAATATTAAACACACCAACATGCAAATTATAGGGGTTCCAGAAGAAGAAGAGAAAAATAAAAGGACTGAAAAAATATTTGAAGAGATTATAGTTGAAAATAGGAAACTATATGGGAAAGGAAATAGTCAATCAAGTCCAGGAAGCACAGAGAGTGCCATACAGGATAAATCCAAGGAGAAACACACCAAGACGCATATTATTCAAAGTATCAAAAATTAAATACAAAGAATAAATATTAAAAGCAGCAAGGGAAAAACAACAAATAACATACAAGGGAATCCCCATAAGGTTAACAGCTGATTCTTCAGCAGAAACTCTGCCAGCCAGAAGGGAGTGGGAGTGGCAGGACATATTTAAAGTGATGAAAGGGAAAAATCTACAACCAAGACTACTCTACCCTGGAAGGATCTCATTCAGATTTGACAGAGAAATTAAAAACTTTACAGACAAGCAAAAGCTAAAAGAATTCAGCACCACCAAACAAGCTTTACAACAAATGCTAAAGGAACTTCTCTAGGCAGAAAACAAAAGAGAAGGAAAATATCTAAAATAACAAATACAAAACAATTAAGAAAATAGTAATAGAAACATACATATTGATAATAACCTTAAATGTAAGTGGATTACATGCTCCCAACAAAAGACATAGACTGGATGAATGGATACAAAAACAAGAAACACACTTCAGACCTAGGGACACATACAGATTGAAAGTGAGGGGATGGAAAAAAGATATTCCATGCAAATGGAAATCAAAAGAAAGATAGCGTAGCAGTTCACATATCAGACAAAATAGACTTTAAAATAAAGACTATTACAAGAGACAAAATAGGACACTACATAATGGTCAAGGGATCAATACAAGAAGAAGATATAATAATTTTAAATATTACGCACCCAACATAGGAGCACATCAATATATAAGGCAAATGCTAACAGCCATAAAAGGGGAAATCAACAGGAACACAATCATAGTAGGGGACTTTTAACACCCCATTTTCACCAATGGACAGATCATCCAAAATGAAAATAAGTAAGGAAACACAAGCTTTAAATGATACATTGAACAAGATGAACTTAATTGAGATTTATATGACATTTCAACCAGAAACAGCAGATTACACTTTCTTCTCAAGTGCTCATGGAACATTTTCCAGGACAGATCATACCTTGGGTCACAAACCAACCCTTGGTAAATGTAAGAACATTGAAACTGTATCAAGTTTCTTTTTCAACCACAATGCTCTGAGACTATGTATCAATTAGAGGAAAAAAATGTGTAAAAATACAAACACAAGGAGGCTAAACAATACACTACTAAATAACCAAGAGATCACTGAAGAACTCAAAGAGGAAATCAAAAAATTCCAAGAAACATATGACAATGAAGACGTTATGAACCAAAACTTAAGGGATGCAGCAAAAGTAGTTCTAAAAGGGATGTTTATAGCAGAACAATCCTACCTCAAGAAAAAAGAAACATCTCAAATAAACCACCTAACTTTACACGTAAAGCAATAAGAGAAAAAAGAACAAAAAACCTGAAAGTTAGCAGAAGGAAAGAAATCATAAAGATCAGATCAGAAATAAATGAAAAATAAATGAAGGAAACAATAGCAAAAATCAATAAAACTAAATGCTGGTTCTTTGAGAAGATAAACAAAATTGATAAACCATTAGCCAGACTCATTGATTAAAACAGGGAGGAGACTCAAATCAATAGAATTAGAAATGAAAAGGAGAAGTAACAACTGACACTGCAGAAATACAAAGGATCATGAGAAATTACTACAAGAACTATATGCCAATAAAATGGACAACCTGGAAGAAATGGAAAAAATCTTAGACAAACACAACTTTCTCAGACTGAACAAGGAGGAAATAATAGAAAATATAAACAGACCATCACAAGCACTGAAATTGAAACAGTGATTTAAAATCTTCCAACAAAAAAAGCCGAGGACAAGATGGCTTCACAGGTGAATTCTACCAACATTTAGAGAACAACTAACCCCTATCCTTCTCAAACTCTTCCAAAATATAGCAGAGGGAGGAACACTCCCAAACACATTCTACGAGGCCACTATCACCCTGACACCAAAACCAGACAAAGATGCCACAAAAAAAGAAAATTACAGGCCAATATCAATAAAGAACATGGATGCAAAAATCCTCCACTAAATACCAGCAAACAGAAACCAACAGCACATTAAAAGGATCATACACCAAGATCAAGTGGGGTTTACCCCAGGAACGCAAGGATTCTTCAATATATGCAAATAAATCAATGTGATAAGCCATATTAAAAATTGAAGGAGAAAAACCATATGATCATCTCAATAGGTGCAGAAAAAGCTTTTGACAAAATTCAACACCCATTTATGATAAAAACCCTCCAGAAAGTAGGCATAGAGGGAACTTACCTCAACATAATAAAGGGCAAATATGACAAACCCGCAGCCAACATCATCCTCAATGGTGAAAAACTGAAACCATTTCCTCTAAGATCAGGAGCAAGAAAATGTTGTCCACTCTCACTACTATTAGTCAACATAGTTTTGGAAGTTTTAGCCACAGCAATCAGAGAATAAAATGAAATAAAAGAAATCCAAATTGGAAAAGAAGAAGTAAAGCTGTCACTCTTTGCAGATGACATGATACTATATAGAGAGAATCCTAAAGATGCTACTGGAAAACTACTAGGGCTAATCAATGAATTGGGTAAAGTAGCACTATACAAAATTAATGCACAGAAAGCTCTTGCATCCCTATACACTAATGATGAAAAATCCGAAAGAGAAATTAAGGAAACACTCCCATGTACCACTGCAACAAAAAGAATATAATACCTAGGAATAAACCTACCTAAGGAGACAAATGACCTGTATGCAGAAAACTATAAGACACGAAAGAAAGAAATTAAAGATGATACAAACAGATGGGGAGATATACCATGTTCTTGGATTGGAAGAATCAACATTGTGAAAATGACTCTACTACCCAAAGCAATCTACACATTCAATGCAATCCCTATCACCAATGGAATTTTTCACAGAACCAGAACAAAATATTTCACAATTTGTGTATGGAAACACAAAAGACCCCGAATAGCCAAAGCAATCTTGAGAAAGAAAAACGGAATTGGAGGAATCAGGCTTCCCGATTTAAGAATATACTACAAAGTTACAGTAATCCAGACAGTATGGTACTGGCAATAAAACAGAAAGATAGATCAATGGAACAGGATAGAAATCCCAGAGATAAACCCATGAACCAATGGTCACCTTATCTTTGATAAAGGAGGCAAGAATATACAATGGAGAAAAGACAGCCTCTTCAATAAGTGGTGCTTGGAAAACTGGATAGCTACATGTAAAGGAATGATATTAGAACACTCCCTAATACCATACACAAAAATAAATTCAAATGGGTTAAAGCCCTAAATGTAAGGCCAGACGCTATCAAACACTTAGAGGAAAACATAGGCAGAACATTCCATGACATATCACAGCAAGATCCTTTTTGACCCACCTCTGAGAGAAATGGAAATAAAAACAAAAATAAACAAATGGGACCTAATCAAACTTAAAAGTTTTTCCATAGCAAAGGAAACCATAAACAAGACAAAAAGACAACCCTCAGAATGGGAGAAAATATTTGCAAATGAAGCAACTGACAAAGGAATAATGTCCAAAATTTATAAGCAGCTCATGCAGCTCAATAACAAAAAAACAAACAACCCAATCCAAAAGTGGGCAGAGGACCTAAATAGACATTTCTCCAAAGAAGATATACAGATTACCAACAAACCCATGAAAGGATGCCCATCATCACTAATCATTATAGAAATGCAAATCAAAACTGCTATGTGGTATCACCTCACACCAGTAAGAATGGGCATCATCAAAAAATCTACAAAGAATAAATGCTGGAGAGTGTATGGAGAAAAGGGAACCCTCTTGCACTTTTAGTGGGAATATAAATTGATAAAGCCACTATGGAGAACAGTATGGAGGTTCCTCAAAAAACTAAAAATAGAACT
The DNA here is from genome assembly GCF_003676395.1 of Aethalodelphis obliquidens. Taxonomy (NCBI): domain Eukaryota; kingdom Metazoa; phylum Chordata; class Mammalia; order Artiodactyla; family Delphinidae; genus Aethalodelphis; species Aethalodelphis obliquidens. Next base: position 462,328 of record NW_020838050.1, on the reverse strand, counting down.
ACCATACGACCCAGCAATCCCACTTCTGGGCACATACCCTGAGAAAACCATAATTCAAAAAGAGTCATGTAGGGCTTCCCTGGTAGCGCAGTGCTTGAGAATCTGCCTGCCAATGCAGGGGACACAGGTTCGAGCCCTGGTCCAGAAAGATCCCACATGCTGCAGAGCAACTGGGCCCGTGAGCCACAACTACTGAGCCTACACATCTGGAGCCTGTGCTCCACAACAAGAGAGGCCGCGACAATGAGAGGCCTGAACAATGTAATGAAGAGTGGCCCCTGCTTGTCACAACTAGAGAAAGCCCTCACACAGAAACAAAGACCCAACACAGCCAAAAATATATTAATTAATTAAACAACAACAAAAAAAGAGTCATGTACCACAATGTTAATTGCAGCTCTATTTACAATAGCCAGGACATGGAAGCAACCTAAGAGTCCAACAACAGATGAATGGATAAAGAAGATGTGGCACATATATACAATGGAATATTACTCAGCCATAAAAAGAAACAAAATTGAGTTATTTGTAGTGAGGTAGATGGACCTAGAGTCTGTCATACAGAGTGAAGTAAGTCCGGAAGAGAAAAACAAATACCATATGCTAACACATATATATGGAATCTAAAAAAAAAATGGTTCTGAAGAGCCTATGGGCAGGACAGGAATAAATACGCAGACATAGAGAATGGACTTGAGGACACGGGGAGGGGGATGTGTAAGCTGGGACAAAGTGAGAGGGTGGCATGGACATATATACACTATCAAATGTAAAATAGATAGCTAGTGGGAAGCAACCACACAGCACAGGGAGATCAGCTTGGTGCTTTTTGTCCACCTAGAGGCGTGGGATAGGGAGTGTGGGAGGGAGATGCATGAGGGAGGAGATATGGGGTTGTATGTACATGTATAGCTGATTCACTTTGTTATACAGCGGAATCTAACACACTATTGTAAAGCAATTATACTCCAATTAAGAGGTTAAAAAACTCACCAGGTGTTTGCCTTATTGCCTGGCCCAGTCTCTATATCACCACCACCACACCTGAGTACCCCCTCAATATTGCTCTGAAGATTTAAGTTAAGACATTTATTTCTAAATTTTTTAAGTAGAAACTCATTGAAAAATCTTCACCCCAACCACTTCCGTTTTTTGAGTTCAAAATATTTAGTTGATGTGCAAGACCAATTAATTATGTTTAAATTTCTGAAAGTATGAGATCAGGTTCTACAATTTTCAGTAATAGATTTCCAATGACGATACTTGCAGAAGTTTTCTTCCATAATACTCTTAATTTTATGTCATTTATATTTCACTTGTTAGGGTAATGAGAAACAAAGGTTTAGTGATGTACTCAAATCACACAGACAACAGGACATAACGCATACCTCACCCTAAATCTACATGCTCTAGTTAAAAACTTAAATTCCCTTCCCCAACCAATGTGTCTTATCTACTTTTAGTTAGACTGTCTTACACAAGGTAATTTTCTTATATTGGGATAAAAGTACATGGTCTGCAATCTAACTAATCATATACACTAAGCTATTATGACTTTAATTTTCTGCTCTAAAGAATTTAAAGTTTTTTACATGATGTAACAGGCCACTAGAATTATTCTTGGTACTGCTATAGACCAATTAAGAAGTACTTTTCATGATTTTCCAAGTTCAGAAGAAAAGCAATTTTACAATGACTTTTAAAGTAGTTTCATAGCTACATTCATACTGGGTTATGAATAAATAACACTCAGTAGGCAGAACAGCATAAAGGTTAAGATTATGGGCTCTGGAATCAGACAGACACGAGGGGTGCTTTGCTAGCTCTCTGACATTGCTAGCTCTCTGAGCCTGTTTCCTCTTCCTAAAAATAGGAAAAATAACAGGGGATTAAGAGATGCAAACTACTATGTGTAAAATGTATAAGCTACAAGGATATATTGTACAGCACACGGCATATAGCCAATATTTTATATTAACTATACATGGAGCACAACCTTTAAAAACTGTGAATCACTGGTTGTACACCTAAAACATATAATATTGTAAACCAACTATATCACAATAAAAAAGAAGGAAAAAAAGGAAGAAAATAATGGACATAATAGGAATACTGACTTCATTGGGTTGTCACAAGAATTAAATAACACACCTAAAGTTCTTACCACTATGCCTGGCACATTTTAAGAGCTCAAAGAATGATAGCTGTTATTATTATCAACTAAAGCTGACAAATTATTTGCATGAGAAATTAAAGTGCAATGTTTTATCATATTTTTAACATATTAAGTACTTGTCTACACTCATCTTGCTTCCAAATCACACTGGATAGAATGGTTTCTCATAAAATACAGCCATTATTAAATATATATTTACTGTTTTAATTTCAGTGTTGAGAAATATGCTGCACTAATGGTAAAACAATTGGCTGAGTAGTGGTGAAACAAACAGACAAAATTTTCCCATGTTGTAACTCTTAACTGGGATGAACTTTCTCCGGTGTCTAAAAGGTGAAGTTCTTTTTGTCTTGACTCACTGCTGGAAATCCCCTCAGCAAAACTGGCTCTGCTCTAACTCTATGATAGGGTCTTATTTCCAGAAAGGACTAAGCAAAAAGAACAGAACTCAAAGGCTAGAGTCCAGAACCAGAGTTTACAAGCCATAGATGTACTGCTTTCTTGATCAATTCAGATTTATAGAATCATAAAAAGCCACATTTTAATTATGCTGGTCTATAACCACACAAAGATAGTTTTCAGGGAAGAGAACCAAAGTCATAAAAGTTCAATATGTGTCACAAATGCTATTTAAAAATGTGCCCTTGGTTAGGCAATTTTATTTTAAAAAGAACTAAATTGTATATGAAATTGTTGCTACTAACCTATCTCCCTCACTTCCACCTAACTCTCACATGCAGATTATGGATGAAGACACATTTGCCTAGTTAGGCATCATCCAGCCTTTCTCTTTCTTTTCAGGCATCATCCAGTTATTAAATGGCAGTTATAGATTCCCAATCACATGATAAGATTTTAATGTATTATTGACACAATTTCTGTCCAATATCTCTACTCTAAAAGGGAGTGTAAATAGCACAGTGTTTAGGAGCCAGTTCTGGAGTCAGAACAACCTGGGTTCTAATCCCAGTTCTGCCATTTTTAACTGTTTGATCTTGAGCAATGTACCTAGTTTCTGGGTCTTAGAGATATCCCTTCCACTTACATGAAATGGATCTATTACTAGTACTTACCTCAAAATGTTACCACAAGTATTAAACTAATTGAAATAAAGTATGTAAAGCACTGGGTACAGTGCCTGACATACACAATGCATAAATAAATGTTAGGCTTTACTATTACTAAAGTCAAATCTTGATTAGTCACATTAATGAAAAGTAATGAAACAAAAATCTAGCATCACTAATACTGAATACTATTAAATATAATAATTTTTTAATTGGTCATGATATTTTATAGTTTATATTTAACTTTTGCCTGATGTTCTGGCAATCTAAAACAGTTCAAACAAACTAATAAAGCCAGAACGTGAGGGACTGAGCTAGAAAATAATCCCCTTGCTTAGAATTCTTCTCTATTGGCCAAGTGTGAAAAGTCAGCTTTGCTCTCATATTAATAAAAATAGTCATCATAAATGAGCTGCCCCTTCTCTCTAAACATATGTTTGTTTAATTTTGGTCTGCATCAGAAGAAGTAATTAAGTACTGGGTTTAAAAGGTTTTCTGGTGGGTTGCAAATTAGAGCTGAAAGCAAACAGATGGTCAGATAGTCATCAACAAATTGTCAACCTGTTTAATTTTATCGGTAAGAAATGAAACACAACATTCACCCTTGAAAATTCAATTAAAGCAGAAAATATTCCTGTAAAATATATATGTTTTATGGCACAATATATATTTTAGAAAAGAATTTAGAGATTAACTACAGAGAATTAGAACATTCTATCTGATTGTGTCTGGGGCTTCAATTTTTTTTTTCCAGCTCAACCTAAGGGGAGGGTTGACCTTACAGTTTATTGATCAAAACCCTTTCCTCAATAGAGTAACTAGTCTTTGAGCAAAAATGAACCTATTTTATCCCTTTATCCTACCAGATTAGGAAACTTTTACTACCCTTCTGCAATATATTCTTTCTTATAACCATTCTACTTTCAAGTACCATATAATCACCATCATTGATAACTGTGTTTCCCAAGCCTCTTTAAATTGGGCCAAAGTATTCCAAAGGCTTTGCCATTGTTGCTGTGTGTTTAAGGAAATCAGTCACCAAATATAGGGCACCAATCTGAAGGCAATGATCTTGAGTTCCCGCATTTGCCATGGGAGAGCTGCCATTTTCCATTGTTCAGGGCATCCGGAAAGCATATCCAAACAGTCATCTCATGAAGAGTTTCTAAGTTTTCTCTTAGTTTATGAATAACTTTACACAGCATTCAAACAAACCTTGGCAGCTACGACAAAGACCATAGCATACATCAAATTGATGTTCAATTTATAAATACAAAGACAGAGAAGCTACCATATATGACAAACCTACAGCTAACATCATACTAATGGTGAAAAGCTGAAAGCATTTCCTCTAAGATCGGGAACAAGACAAGGATGTCCACTCTAGCCACTTTTTTCAACATAGTTTTGGAAGTCCTAGCTATGGTAATCACAGAAGAAAAAGAAATAAAAGGAATTCGAATTGGAAAAGAAGAAAAACTGTCATTGTTTGCAGACAACATGATACTGTACACAGAAAATCCTAAAGATGCTACCAGAAAATTCCTAGAGCTCATCAATGAATTCAGTAAAGTTGCAGGATACAAAATTAATACAGACATCTGTTGCATTTATATACACTAACAATGAAAGATCAGAGAGAGAAATTAAAGAAACAATACCATTTACCATCACATCAAAAAAAAATAACAAACTTAGGAATATACCTACCTAAGGAGACAAAAGACCTGTACTCCGAAAACTATAAGATGCTGATGAAAGAAATCAAAGACAACACAGACAGATGGAAATATATACCATGTCCTTGGATTGTAAGAATCAGTATTGTCAAAATGACTATACTACACAAGGCAGTCTACAGACTCAGTGCAATCTCTATCAAATTACCAATGGCATTCTTCATAGAACTAGAACAAAAAAATCTTAAAATTTGTATGGAGACATGAACGACCCCAAGCAACCAAAGCAATCTTTTTTGTTTTTTGTGTTTTTTTTTTTTTTTTTGCAGTATGTGGGCCTCTCACTGTTGTGGCCTCTCCCGTTGTGGAGCACAGGCTCCGGACGTGCAGGCTCAGTGGTCATGTCTCACGGGCCCAGCCGCTCTGCGGCATGTGGGATCTTCCTGGACCAGGGCATGAACCCGTGTCCCCTGCATCGGCAGGTGGACTCCCAACCACTGCACCACCAGGGAAGCCCCAAAGCAATCTTGAGAAAGAAAAACAGAGCTGGAGGAATCAGGCTCCATGACTTCAGACTATACTACAAAGCTACAGTCATCAGAGCAGTATGGTACTGGCACAAAAACAGAATTATAGCTCAATGGAACAAGATAGACAACCCAGAAATAAACCCACACAACTATGGCAATTAATCTATGACAAAGGAGACAAGACTATAAAATGGAAGAAAGACAGTTTCTTCACTAAATGGTGCTGGGAAAACTGAACAGCTACATATAAAAAAATGAAATTAGAATATTCTTTAACACCAGACACACAAAAAAACCCTCAAAATGGATTAAAGACCTAAATGTAAGACCAGACACTATAAAACTCTTAGAGGAAAACGTAGGCAGTACACTCTTTGATATAAATCACAGCAAGTTCTTTTTTGATCTATCTCCCAGAGTAATGGAAATGAAAACAAAAATAAACAAATGGGACCTAAATAAACCCCAAAGCTTTTGCACAGCAAAGGAAACCATAAACAAAATGAAAAGACAACCCACAGAATGGGAGAAAAATATTTGAAAACAAAGCAACTGACAAGGGATTAATCTCCAAAATTTACAAACAGCTCATGAAGCTCAATATCAAAAATAAAACAAATAACCCAATCAAAAATATGCAGAAGACCTAGAGACATTTCTACAAAGAAGACACACAGATGGCCAAGAGGCACATGTAAAGACACTCAACATTGCTAATTATTAGAGAAATGCAAATCGAAACTGCATTGAGATATCACATCACACCAGTTAGAATGGCCATCATCAAAAAGTCTGCAAACGATAAATGCTGGAGAGGGTGTGGAGAAAAGGGAAATCTCCTACACTGTTGGTGGGAATGTAAATTAGTACAGCGAGCATGGAGAACAGTATGGAGGTTCATTAAAAACTAAAAATAGAGCTACCATATGATTCAGCAATCACACTCCTGGGCATATATCCAGAGAAAACCATGGTTGGAAAGGATACATGCACCCCAATGTTCACTGCAGCACTGTTACAATAGCCAAGACAGGGAAGCAACCTAAATGTCCATCAACAGATTAATGGATAAATAAGATGTGGTATATATATATAATGGAATAATACCCAGCCATTAAAAAGAATGAAATAATGCCATTTGCAGCAACATGGATGCACCTGGAGATTATCATACTAAGTGAAGTAAGTCAGACAGAGAAATACAAATATCATATGATATCGCTTATATGCGGAATCAAAAAAAATGATACAAATGAGCTTATTTACAAAACAGAAACAGACTCACAGACTTAGAGAATAAACTATGGTTAGCAGGGGGGATGTGGGGGGGATAGATTGGGAGTTTGGGATTGACATACACACACTGTCATATTTAAAATAAAATGCCTTCCCATGAAAAAAAAAGAGACAGAGGAGCAAAATACTCTTCACCTAAATGCAATTACTTTTGAATCATATAGATGAAGAACTGTGGCTTGTTGTTCTACATCCATATTATCCCAATGAAGAAAATACTGCCTAGTGACTAATGATTTGGCAATCGCAAGTGTTCATTTTATTTGCTTGTTTCTATAACTTGTGCACAGAATAATGCCACAGAGGAAAATCACATATATTTCATTTACTATATGGACAATCCAAGCTACAACTAGTTTATGTTTTAGCAGTCATAAAAGAGATCATTTTACAAAAGTTAGACCATAAATAACACCCTCAGAAATATACAATCTATCTATCTACCACAATCTTAAAATTTCTACATCAAGTACACCTAAAATGCATAGAGACTGTGAAATGCAGATTATTATGGATCTGAGGAAAAGAAGTATGGGAAGAAAGCTCCAAACCAGTTATAATTCTCCAAGCTATCATCTCTCTAGCAATCCTGATCAAAGGCCAATGTTGATTTTTGTTAAAAGTTATTGAAATTTATTAAGTTTATTTTAGGTTCTGTGCTTACTAGTCTTTTTCCATTAAATGCAAACTTACAGGACATTACAATTTCGAGGAAAAATATGGCGTATATTATTTTGTTACAATAGGTCAAAACATGCACAAACAGTTTTGAACAGGCAGAAATCACTTCCTACTGACAAACAACTTGGGAGGTGCATTCTTGCTAAATGGTTTTCATAAAAAAAAAAAAGTATTAAGACCTGAATTTTCACCTTGACCTATACTAGACCAGTTCCAAATCTGCATCTTCTCTATCTTCCTGGCCTTCAGTGAATTTAGCCTACTTACTGACATTCACCTTTAGACATGCTATCCCTCCTCTATACTAGCTCCTCATTTTTCTATTCTCCTGTATGTATATGCCCAAGCAATTCCACTTACAGGACTTACTCCCTTCTGTACCTCTCATCTCATGTTCACATTTATCTCTGCACGCCTCCTAGATGTCATGCATCACTGGGACAATGTATTTCTTTAAACATATGTCATTTGGATTCAAACAGCTTGTGTTGAATTCAAGCTCTGTGGCTTACTATTTGTGTGACCTTGAGAAAGTTGTTTAACCTCTCTGAACCTGTATTTCCTTATCTTGAAAACAGAGATAATCATAGTATCTAACTCATAGGACTAGAAATTGCCAAGAAAAAATGAGATTCTACCCGACACACTTAAGTGTTCCTACTTACTAACACTATTATGGCTACTATCAAGAAATCCATTGCAAAAACTAATGTACCTTGGGCTTCCCTGGTGGCGCAGTGGTTGAGAGTCCGCCTGCCGATGCAGGGGACACGAGTTCGTGCCCCAGTCTGGGAAGATCCCACATGCTCCGGAGCGGCTGGGCCCGTGAGCCATGGCCACTGAGCCTGCGCGTCCAGAGCCTGTCTTCCGCAACGGGAGAGGCAGAAAAAAAAAAAAAACAAACAAAAAAAACCAATATACCTTCTTTCAACTCTAAACTTTTTTTTTTTTTTTTTGCGGTCCGCGGGCCTCTCACTGCTGTGGCCTCTCACTGCTGTGGCCTCTCCCGTTGCGGAGCACAGGCTCCGGACACGCAGGCTCAGCGGCCATGGCTCACGGGCCCAGCCGCTCCGCGGCATGTAGGATCTCCCCGGACAGGGGAACGAACCCGTCTTCCCTGCATCGGCAGGCGGACTTTCAACCACTGCGCCACCAGGGAAGCCCTCATTTATAAACTTTTGAGAAGCAAGTGCTATACCTCTGTATTACGGCAGAGTTGAGTACAAGTTTGAAAAGTTTTTTTTTTTTAAATTGGTCTATGAAGGAAAGGGAGTCTTAAGGTCACACTAAGTTGCAATCATCATAGATCCTCCCTTGCCTGATACAACATCTAGTATTGGTTATTTTTATGAAAATCACTAGCAGGAGTAAGAAAATAGTCAAAGATTCATAATCCAAAACCAAAAGCTTTCTTTTAAATGCTCTTCAGAAAACTACACTTAGTCACTTATAGAAGCATCTCACTTTGTACAATTGCTGGATTCGTGTTAGGATGTTTGCCCCAAAATTTCTAAACCGTATGTTAAAAACAACATGACAGCTTTCTTAAAGGAAAAAACCTTAGTATTGCAAGCTGAAGAGTCCCCATTTATGTTACAAAGGAGCTCTTCTGAAGTATACTCATTTTATCCTGTTTTAATATTATTTAAAAGTACTATAAGATTATAATACAATAAGAATTTATTTTGGCAATATGCAGTAGAATTTTGATATCAGGTTCATAGGAACTATAATTACTGCAACAACAAACAAATTTATAATTACCCATAAGAAAAACAATTGAAACAAAACAAAAAAAGCATAAATATTTCTTATTTGCATAGTCTTCAACAATGGAATCTAATAATGTACATAGTAGGAGACAGTAGTCATTTTTAAGGCCCTAAGAAACTTAAGTCTTAACAAAGAGAGAGGTATAGTTGTTCTTATTTGAATAGAAATTCTGAAAGGAGTTTCTTCTTGAATCTGCTTTTCAGGGAGGGGTAGAAGAGCAAGAAAGCAAAGAATAAATAGCAGTACTGAAACTGCAGGTCACCCAAAGTGAAATCACCAAAACTAGCTTCCTGATCTGCCCAACCTAATTAGGGATTTAACTAAAGGTATTAAGCTGATGTTTTAAATTTTACAATTATTTTATTGGAATTGAGACTCTGGGCAGCTTTAACATATTTTAAATATCATAATATATATGGAAAATAATAAGGCAAGAGGCTCATAAAGTGAAGTTCAAAGACAATATAAAAAGTTTTCTTTTTTCCAACCTAAACTTGCTCCAAAAGTGTAACTTTAAGTATTCTATTTCAAAACTGTCTAAACACACCCACAAGTGGTAGCCAGAGAAGACAAGTTGAAGGTTCAAACTCCTTGTGATTTCACGCAACTTTCAGTTCTATTCCAAACCCTCTTAGGGGGTAAACAAAACAAAAACAAAAACACAACAGCAACAGAAAACATGGGATAGCTGCTGCTCTGAAGCTCAGAAGAGGGAGGGGGTTCATACATTCTACATTCTGATCCCACACATCTGCTCTTGCCACTGTTGGCTTTTCTCCTGAGCTGTGAAACACAGAGACACTTTCATTTACCATGAATATACACTCTGCTTTCACTCCAGCTTAGCCTATTTCTCCCCACAACTGGTGAAAATTGTTATTCTAAATTAAGAGCACGGGGGATGAGAGAGGGTTTCCCTATCATTTGAAGAAGCCACCACTGGAATCCGCAAATACACAAGAAGGCACTTGTTAGTTCCCTTCCAGTTCTCAATGTATTTGAAGCAGTTAGAAACTGTTTGAAGTAGCATCTTTTGAAAGAAAAGAAAAGGTCAAAATAAGGGACAATATGGAAGGGAAAAACAGGTCCCTTGTTACATTGTTTAAAAGGAAAACCCACAACTTTATATCATTGTTCCCAACTTCTACTCCCATTCTGTCTAGTTCTAACAGACTCTTTAGGCTGAAGTTAAATACCCCCTCCTACACAGTGGCAAAATATAACTATTTGATTACAAGGGTCTCACTCTGTGAAATATAATCACAGTGCCTCAGTAGGCCTCCACTCAGTCATCATCAGTAACAGCATGTTTTACATCCTTTACAGATGTGCACTCCTGCCCCTGCCTCAGTACCTACAGCAAATATGTGAAATGTCCCACTCTTGAAACTTACCAGTGTGAGACTTTCTTGACTTCTTCACCTAACCCCAAAGACCCTATACCACCATCTCCCATTTACCAAAACTCGGTAGCTTTCTTTTTTCTTCAGAGAAGAAATGTGGGACTAACATCACTAGGCAAACAAAGCTAAACTCCATGGAAAAATGAAATCGATGCAACAAAGAGAAGAAAGGGAAGAAGGGGGTGGGGTGGGAAATGCGGGTGTCTAACGAAGGAGAAACTGCCAGACTAACTTCTGCAATTTAACGGTTCTGGGGCAGCAGGAGACTGATGTGTAGAGAAACAACAAAGGTGGGCTTCCCACCCTCCTTACCGCCGTGGAGCCAGAGGAAGATGCAATATACACACGGATCACCATCTTGGTTGGGAACAGCGGCTGTAGTTGTTTGAGTCCTGCAAACGCCTGGAAAGCAGCTGCAGCAAAGGCTGGAATCAAGCTAGGGGCCTTACAGAGGTTGGAAAAGAAGGGTGGGGGAAGGTAGAAGGGGAACTCGCCAGAGCCCCGCCTCCTCCCTTGGCTGCTTTCACTGGGCTCAGAGGGCGGCAGTCCCAGCCCCAAACCCCGGAAGGCACAGGCTCGTTTACATCATTTCTAAATTTTTTTTTTTAATTGGGAATCTCGAATAGCACCGCGAGATCTGTTGAAACATTTATTTTTGACCATTCCTTCTCTGAGAAGAGGGAAAGGAGAAAGAAAAAGAAAGAGAGAGCGTTGAATTAAATTAGATTGCAATGAAGGATATTTTCCCACGTAGACTCAAAGTTCTGCGTGTAACTTCCTGCTCAGAAGTGTATGCAAATAAGATGTCTTCTTTAAAAGAGGAAGTTCTGCGTTGAATCCAGACACTAGTGATAAAGACCAAGTTCTCAAAGCCTTGTGCATTTTAAGACTCCTATTACGTAGTGATTGTTCTGATGTTAGCTGGTGGCAGGAATTGGACTTTGAAGCACTGAGCGCTGCCTTGGAAGGTTTAGGAAAAGTGTCAAGTTTCCCAAAGCCCAGAAACAGCAGGATTGGTTTTCTTTTTGAGTTTTGCTTTTTGTTAAATTACGGAATCCTGCTTCCGTGAGAATTTGCAGGAAACCTGATTGACTGGCAAACTCAAGAATGGAGGAAGAAACTGCAAATCAAAAAAAAAAAAAAAAAAAAGGAAAATACAGTGTAAGAACGTGAAAGATTTCTGTTACGTTTTGTTTGCTTTCTAACTGACTGGGGAAAGGGAGTTTGTATCATATGTTGCAGGAGATGTGGAAATGGTGAACAGAGAGAGCAAATGGTTATTTGTAGCTCTAGGGAAATGAGCAAACAATTGGTAATGCCCAGAGAGGGACTATATACTTCAAAAGTGTAATTTCACCTTCCCAAATTATGTCAAATGAACAGAAATAAGGAACTTGCAAGATGAATGAGAGTGGAGAAAGGGTGTCAGTCGCCTGCCCTACTTCTTTACCTTTACTTTGAAGTTTGTCCTCCCTCTCCATTCTAGTGATTTATCATCTTTGTCTAGGTTCAGTAATTGTAACAGCTTCCTAACTGTTCCCTGTTCACAGATTCTCCCTTCTCCAAACTCTGTGATCCATACAACAACCTCAAGAGGTGGATATTATCACATCAATTTTTCAGATGAAGAAACAAACCCAGGAAAATACTTTTCCTAAAGTTATTTAGCTAGTAAATTCCAGAGTTAAGATTGGTCTTCAAGTCCAACCAACTCCAAAGGCCACCCTCTTAAATATCATTTTAATACACTGCCTGTAACAGGGAAAGTACTCAACAATTGTTAGCTATTTTTCTTCCTAAAATATCAGTTTCATGTGTCACTAAAGACAATGTAAGCTGAAATACTTACGATAGGTTTCCAGGGCTTCCCTGGTGGCGCAGTGGTTGAGAGTCCGCCTGCCGATGCAGGGGACACGGGTTCGTGCCCCGGTCTGGGAAGATCCCACATGCCGTGGAGCGGCTGGGCCCGTGAGCCATGGCCGCTGAGCCTGCGCATCCGGAGCCTGTGCTCCGCAACGGGAGAGGCCACAACGAGAGGCCCGCACACAGCAAAAAAAAAAAAAAAAAAAAAGATAGGTTTCCATTGCTAGATTATGTTTCTAAAGTGCTCCCACCGTAATCTGGCCCTACACTATCCATACAGTCTTACCCATTGCTCCCCCAAACTAACTTCCTTGAATAATCATTGGTGACTCCCCACTGCAATAACCATACTTATTACCATTTCCATGCCTTTGCTCTTCCTGTTCCTTTCTTTGCCTTTTCCCCACATCGTCATACTTTTCTGCCTTCTCCATCTGTCCAACTCTTACCTTTATTAGATGCAAATCAAAATCTTTATACAAATGATCAGACTGAAGTAAGTCAGGGTGACCTAGCCACCCTCATCATGGTCAACATCAGGGTGACTGTTATTGTGTTTCCTAGACCACAGAACAGGAAAATCTTCCTTCAGGTTGTGATTTGGCATAATGGGCATAATTTGCCATGTAATAACATAATCTAACCTACCACCTCTCAGTGGTCAATATATATTCTATTTGGACCTATAGTTTATTTTGAATTGATAAAAAAATAAAGAGAAAGAAAGGAAAACTCTTCTATGTATTCTACATACGCATATGACAAAATTAACATCTCCAGAAAACTGAGTGGCAAACAGGATTAGCAATGAGTCCAGTGGATCTTATCAGGAACTTTGAGAAATGGGAAGACAATTCCTGGTGTTTCATTTCTTTTAAATACAGATGTATTAACCTAAGTGAAAATTTTCCCCATAAATTCATATATAAACAAAATCTATTGGTCCTTATTAACAATACTTGGGATACAAGGGGCAGGGGGGCTTTACCAATGATTTTATCCTAGAAAATAACATTGTAGGTTATATTATACTTGTTCCTTACTATAGTTAACCATCTCTGGAATGTACATTTTAGAATGGTCATTTTTGCTTCATTTTAATAGTTCATAGAGCAGTCTCCAAAACCATCTGTTCATATAATTCAACTGGAAAGGTTAAGGTCTGATTAAAGAAGATGGATCAAGGGTTTTCAAACAGTATTTGTGACCAATTGCCACAGGAAATCTATTCATTTGTTAATGAAATAATATTTTTCATAACTTATAAAATGATTTTATACTGTGTGCAGAAAACTTAACAAACATTGACAAGAAAAAAATCACCCACATTACTATTTAATATAGTAATACTACTATATTAAAAGTAGTATCTGGAGATAACTACTTTTAATATGGTGGCATAAGCCTTTCCAACCTAGTCAGAGATAGATAGATGAGGGTGGGTTGAGGGATTGAGAGAAGTGGTAAAGAGGAAGAGAGAGAGAGAATGTATTTTTCCAATTTATTACAAGATACATACTATTTTTTAATTGCTCTTTGTCACTTAGAAAATATATTTTAAAACTTAGCACAGGACAGAAAATATTATCCTACATGATTTTAATGGCTTTACATGATTCCATTTTACAGATGTACCAAAATGATTTAAACATTTCTGTATTATTGAACATATTGCTTGTTTTTAATTATTCTATGTAGTTAGGACTGCGGTATACATTTATCAATAAATCTTTGCCCACATCTCTAAAAATTTTTTCAAAGTAAATTCCTAGATGTGCAATTGCTGGCAAACTGGAGAGTTACTCCAGCCTATTGTTATAATGTTATAATTTGGACCCAGTATTGCCCTGATCTGAGAGGAAAAGAATGTTGATTTCATTGAAAAACTAGTTGATGTTTTCCCAATCACAAGAATTCGGTTGGGGAGGTTTGAGTAGAGGCTTTATGGCCATGGTTGTAGAGAATGGAATCTAAGGACAGTTCTTGGCAGGTTTTACTCTCCTCTTCTCCCTCACTGATTTTCCTGATATAAGTCCCTAACGTTTGGAACTTTGCTGAGGTGGCAGGTAAGTTCCTACATATACTTCCCTGCCCCATACCTCCTTAGATGCACCAGGCACTCATACTGGTAATGGCATTAGAATGAATACAGCACTACACAGAAACATACATTTTGGTTCTCTGTGCTGAATTTTTGGGCCAACTGCTGAGCTGGAGGGCATAGGACAGTTTCAGTGAGATGTACATACAGTGGTAGAATTGGGGTGAATGGCATGGGCACAGGTGAACAGATAGAATATGAAGGTTACAGAATTGAGGATATCTGTCACATGGAATGGTTTCACACAGGTGTCTAATAAATTCTGGTAGATATGGGTCGTGCATATGACATAGGATGTAAACTAGAAGACGTCTCACATCCAGAAATTCTACCTCAGGTTTCAATCTCCATGCTTCACTCCTCTGAAACATTTTTGCTGTATTCACTAGAGGTTCTGCTTTATGATGAGAAAACTCTCCCACATCAATGTTTCTCTGAATTTTCCTTCTATCTCCTTGCCTTAACTGATACCTACTTCGTCAGGACAGCTTTTACCTTTTGCAAGTGGAGACTGTTTATGTTCTCACAACCCTCTCAGGGTTAGTTGTCTCCAGGTGGGTTATTTTCATTCCGCATGCTGAAAGAGAAGGTCTGCCTAGAAGCTTCATTATCTTGCTCAGCAAATTCCCACTCTGGGCAAAAGCAGTGCTAACTCATCACTGAGCTCTTTGAAGTTAAAATTCATCCCCTTTTCTTTTCTTTTTTTTTTTTTTTCAATTTCACCTAAGTTGTGAATTTATTGGCATAAAGTCGTTCATAATATTGTCTTATTCTCCTTTTAATATGTGTAGAATTTTTAGTGGTATCGCCTCTCTCATTTCTGACATTGGAAATTTGCATCTTTATTTTTTTTTCTGATCTGTTTGGCTAGAAGATTATTGAGTTTGTTGGTCTTCTCAGGGAAACAGATTTGGATTTCACTGATTTTCTATCTTCTTTTTCAGTCATATTGATTTCTTCATTGATCTTATTTCTTTTTTTTTGCTTTAGCTTTAATATGAGTTTCATTTTCTAGTATCTTTTTTTTGAACTTTTTTTCTTTACATCTTTACATCTTTATTGGAGTATAATTGCTTTACAATGGTGTGTTGGTTTCTGCTTTATAACAAAGTGAATCAGTTATACATATACATATGTTCCCATATCTCTTCCCTCTTGCATCTCCCTCCCTCCCACCCTCCCTATCCCACCCCTCTAGGTGGTCACAAAACACTGAGCTGATCTCCCTGTACAATGCGGCTGCTTCCAACTAGCTATCTATTTTACATTTAGTACTGTATATATGTCCATGCCACTCACTCACTTTGTCACAGCTTACCCTTCCCCATCCCCATATCCTCAAGTCCATTCTCTAGTAGGTCTGTGTCTTTATTCCTGTCTTACCCCTAGGTTCTTCATGACATTTTTTTAATTCCATATATATGTGTTAATATATGGTATTTGTCTTTCTCTTTCTGACTTACTTCACTCTGTATGACAGACTCTAGGTCCATCCACCTCATTACAAATAGCTCAATTTTGTTTCTTTTTATGGCTGAGTAATATTCCATTGTATATATGTGCCATATCTTTATCCATTCATCCGATGATGGACACTTAGGTTGTTTCCATCACTGGGCTATTGTAAATAGAGCTGCAATGAACATTTTGGTAATTTACTCTTTTTGAATTATGTTTTTCTCAGTGTACATGCCCAGTAGTGGGACTGCTGGGTCATATGGTAGTTTTATTTGTAGTTTTTGAAGGAACATCCATACTGTTCTCCATACTGGCTGTACCAATTCACATTCTCACCAGCAGTGCAAGAGTGTTCCCTTTCCTCCACACCTTCTCCAGCATTTATTGTTTATAGATTTTTTGATGTTGGCCATTCTGACTGGTGTGAGATGATATCTCATTGTAGTTTTGATTTGCATTTCTCTAATGCTTAATGATGTTGAGCATTCTTTCATGTGTTTGTTGGCAGTCTGTATCTCTTCTTTGGAGAAATGTCTATTTAGGTCTTCTGCCCATTTTTGGATTCGGTTGTTTGTTTTTTGTTATTGAGCTGCATGAGCTGCTTGTAAATTTTGGAGATTAATCCTTTGTCCGTTGCTTAATTTGCAAATATTTTCTCCCATTCTGAGGGTTGTCTTTTGGTCTGGTTTATGGTTTCCTTTGCTTTGCAAAAGCTTTGAAGTTTCATTAGGTTCCATTTGTTTATTTTTATTTTTGTTTCCATTTCTCTAGGAGGTGGGTCAAAAAGGATCTTGCTGTGATTTATGGCATAGAGTGTTCTGCCTATGTTTTCCTCTAAGAGTTTGATAGTTTCTGGCCTTATATTTAGGTCTTTAATCCATTTTGAGCTTATTTTTGTGTATGGTGTTAGGGAGTGATCTAATCTCATACTTTTACATGTACCTGTCCAATTTCCCAGCACCACTAATTGAAGAGGCTGTCCTTTCTCCACTGTATGTTCCTGTCTCCATTATCAAATATAAGGTCACCACATGTCTGTAGGTTAACTCTGGGCTTTCTATCCTCTTCCATTGATCTATATTTCTGCTTTTGTGCCAGTACCATACTGTCTTGATTACTGTAGCTTTGTAGTATAGTCTGAAGTCAGGGAGCCTGATTCCTCCAGCTCTGTTTTTCGTTCTCAAGATTGCTTTGACTCTTCGGGGTCTTTTGTGTTTCCATACAAGTTGTGAAATATTTTGTTCTAGTTCTGTGAAAAATGCCAGTAGTAGTTTGATAGGGATTGCATTGAATTGGTAGATTGCTTTGGGTTAGTAGAGTCATTTTCACAATGTTGATTCTTCCAATCCAAGAATATGGTATATCTCTCCATCTATTTGTGTCATCTTTAATTTCTTTCATCAGTGTCTTATAATTTTCTGCCTACAAGTGTTTTGTCTCCTTAGGTAGGTTTATTCCGAGATATTTTATTCTTTTTGTTGCAATGGTAAATGGGAGTGTTTCCTTGATTTCACTTTCAGATTTTTCATCATTAGGGTATAGGAATGCCAGAGATTTCTGTGCATTAATTTTGTATCCTGCTACTTTAATAATTCATTGATTAGCTCTAGTAGCTTTCTAGTAGCATGTTTAGGATTCTCTATGTTTAGTTTCATGTCATCTGCAAACAGTGACAGGTTTACTTCTTCTTTTCTGATTTGGATCCCTTTTATTTCCTTTTCTTCTCTGATTGCTGTGGCTGAAACTTCTGAAACTATGTTGAATAAGAGTGATGAGAGTGGGAAACCTTGTCTTGTTCCTGATCTTACTGTAAATGCTTTCAGTTTTTCACTATTGAGGATGATGTTGGCTGTGGGTTTGTCATATATGGCCTTTATTATGTTGAGGAAAGTTCCCTCTATGCCTACTTTCTGCAGGGTTTTTATCATAAAAGGGTGTTGAATTTTGTTGAAAGCTTTCTCTGCATCTATTGAGATGATCATATGGTTTTTCTCCTTCAATTTTTTAATATGGTGTATCACGTTCATTGATTTGTGTCTATTGAAGAATCCTTGCATTTCTGGAATAAACCCCACTTGATCATGGTCTATGATCCATTTAATGTGCTGTTGGATTCTGTTTGCTAGTATTTTGTTGAGGGTATTTGCATCTATGTTCATCAGTGATATTGGCCTGTAGTTTACTTTCTTTTGACATCCTTGTCTGGTTTTGGTATCAGGATGATGGTGACCTCGTAGAATGAGTTTGGGAGTGTTCCTCCCTCTACTATATTTTGGAAGTGTTTGAGAAGGATAGGTGTTAGCTGCTCTCTAAATGTTTGATAGAATACCCCTGTGAAGCCATCTGGTCCTGAGCTTTTGTTTGTTGGAAAATTTTTATTCACAGCTTCAATTTCAGTGCTTTTGATTGGTCTGTTCATATTTTCAACTTCCTCCTGATTCTGTCTTGGCAGGTAGTGCATTTCTAAGAATTTGTCCGTTTCTTCCAGGTTGTCCATTTTATTGGCATAGAGTTGCTTGTAGTAATCTCTCATGATCTTTTGTATTTCTGCAGTGTCAGTTGTTACTTCTTTTTCGTTTCTAATTCTACTGATTTGAGTCTTCTCTCTTTTTTTCATTATGTGTCTGGCTAATTGTTAATCAATTTTGTTTATCTTCTCAAAGAAACAGCTTTTAGTTTTATTGATCTTTGCTATTGTTTCCTTCATTTCTTTTTCATTTATTTCTGACCTGATCTTTATGATTTTTTTCCTTCTGCTAACTTTGGGATTTTTTTGTTCTTCTTTCTCTAATTGCTTTAGGTGCAATTTTAGGTTGTTTATTCGAGATGTTTCCTGTTTCTTGAGTTAGGATAGTATTGCTATAAAATTCCCTCTTAGAACTGCTTTTGCTGCATCCCATAGGTTTTGGGTCATCGTGTCTCCATTGTTGTTTCTAGATATTTTTTGATTTACTCTTTGATTTTTTCAGTGATCTCTTTGTTATTAAGTAGTGTATTGTTTAGCCTCCTTGTGTTTGTATTTTTCACAGATCTTTTCCTGTAGTTGATATAGTCTCATAGCGTTGTGGTCAGAAATGACACTTGATACAATTTCAGTTTTCTTAAATTTACCAAGGCTTGATTTGTGACACAAGATATGATCTATCCTGGAGAATGTTCCATGAGAACTTGAGAAAAATGTGTATTCTGTTGCTTTTGGATGGAATGTCCTATAAATATCAATTAAGTCCATCTTGTTTAATGTATCATTTAAAGCTTGTGTTTCCTTATTTATTTTCATTTTGGATGATCTGTCCATGGGTGAAAGTGGGGTGTTTAAGTCCCCTACTATGAATGTGTTACTGTCGATTTCCCCTTTTATGGCTGTTAGCATTTGCCTTATGAATTGAAGTGCTCCTATATTGGATGCATAAATATTTACAATTGTTATATCTTCTTCTTGGATCGATCCCTTGATCATTACGTGGTGTCCTTCCTTGTCTCTTCTAATAGTCTTTATTTTAAAGGCTATTTTGTCTGATATGAGAATTGTTACTCCACCTTTCTTTTGGTTTCCATTTGCATGCAATATATTTTTCCATCTCCTTACGTTCAGTCTGTATGTCTCTCTAGGTCTGAAGTGGGTGTCTTGTAGGTAGCATATATATGGGTCTTGTTTTTGTGTCCATTCAGCCAGTCTGTGTCTTTTGGTAGGAGCATTTAATCCATGTACATTTAAGGTAATTATCAATATGTATGTTCCTATTCCCATTTTCTAAATTGTTTTGCGTTTGTTATTGTAGGTCTTTTCCTTCTCTTGTTTTTTCTTGCCTAGAGAAGTTCCTTTAACATTTGTTCTAAAGCTGGTTTGGTGGTGCTGAACTCTCTCAGCTTGTGCTTGTCTGTAAAGGTTTTAATTTCTCCATCAAATCTGAATGAGATCCTTGCTGGGTAGACTAATCTTGGTTGTAGGTTTTTCTCCTTCATCACTTTAAATATGTCCTGCCAGTCCCTTCTGGCCTGCAGAGTTTCTGCAGAAAGATCAGCTGTTACCCTTATGGAGATTCCCTTGTGCATTATTTGATGTTTTTCCCTTGCTTCTTTTAATATTTTTTTTTGTATTTAATTTTTGACAGTTTGATTAATACTTGTCTTGGTGTATTTCTCTTTGGATTTATCCTGTATGGGACTCTCTGTCCTTCCTGCACTTGATTAACTATTTCCTTTCCCATATTAGGGAAGTTTTCAATGATGTCTCAGAGGTCTCTGAGACGGTTTTCAGTTCTTTTCATTCTTTTTTCTTTATTCTGCTCTGCAGTAGTTATTTCCACTATTTTATCTTCCAGGTCATTTATCCATTCTTGTGCCTCAGTTATTCTGCTATTGATCCCATCTAGAGTATTTTCAATTTCATTTACTGTGTTGTGCATCATTGCTTGTTTCATCTTTACTTCTTCCAGGTCCTTGTTAAACGTTTATTGCATTTTCTCTATTCTATTTCCAAGATTTTGGATAATCTTTACTATCATTATTCTGAATTCTTTTTCAGGTAGACTGCCTAGTTCCTCTTTGTTTGTTAGGTCTGGTGGGTTTTAGCTTGCTCCTTCATCTGATGTGTGTTTTTCTGTCTTCTCATTTTGCTTATCTTACTGCGTTCGGGGTCTGCTTTTTGCAGGCTGCAGGTTTATAGTTCCCGTTTTTTTTGTTGTCTGTCCCCAGTGGCTAAAGTTGGTTCAATGGGTTGTGTAGTCTTCCTGGTGGAGGGGACTAGTGCCTTTGTTCTGGTGGATGAGTCTGGATCTTGTCTTTCTGGTGGGCAAGTCCATGTACTGGTGGTGTGTTTTGGGGTGTCTGTGGGTTTATTATGAATTTAGGCAGCCTCTCTGCTAATGGGTGGGGTTGTGTTCCTGTCTTCCTGGTTGTTTGGCATAGGGTGTCCAGCACTGTAGCTTGCTGGTCGTTGAGTGAAGCTGGGTGGTGGTGTTGAGATGGAGATCTCGGGGAGATTTTTGCCATTTGATATTACGTGGAGCTGGGAGGGCTCTTGTGAACCAGTGTCCTGAATTTGGCTCTCCCACCTCAGAGGTAGAGCTCTGACTCCTGGCTGCAGTACCAAGAACTTTCATCCACACAGCTCAGAATAAAAGGGAGAATAATTAGAAAGAGAGAAAGAGAGAAAGAGAGAAAGGAAGAAAGGAAGAAAGGAAGAAAGGAAGAAAGAAAGGAAGAAAGGAAGAAAGAAAGAAAGAAAGAAAGAAAGAAAGAAAGAAAGAAAGAAAG